>NC_057808.1:314466-363514 GCF_018294505.1 Triticum aestivum
CTGAGGAGGGGGTGGGAGGCGCCATCTGAGGCGGGGGGAGGGGTGGGGCGCCGGTGGGGTGGGAAGAGAGAGAGAGAGAAGTGAGAGAAGAAGAGACCGTAGGGGGAGTTTAAGTGTTCCACAACCTTTACCGAGCGTCTGTCGGTGCGGCTCTCGGAAAAGGCACGAACCCTAGATCTAGGCACTACAAAAAAAAAGACACATCTGTGACATTTTGGGCCGAACGAATTTTTTTCCTGTCATACTTATGACACTTCTATGACGATAATTTGACAAAACCCGGTATCATCATAGATGTGGTGGGGTCCTACTTCTATGACAAAAAGTCATGACAGAAAATGGGCTTTTCGTCCTGGGCGGGCCGGAGACGCAGCTGCATGACATTCTTTGGGCCGTCCATGACGGAAAAAACCATGGTAGAAGTGAGGGCGAGGAAAATATCGGGGTGTTCCCGGTTACGGTGGGTGGTCGGAGCCGAGCGATGCGCGGTTCTCTCGTACACGCACGCGCGTGGGTGCGAGGCGTTGGGCTCTAACTGAACCCGAGTGAGGTGTTGGGATCTAATTGAACCCGAGCGATTGCACTGCAGGCTACGCGTTACTGAACCTGAGCGATCGATTGATGGCTATTAACTAAACCCGATCGAGCGATTCCTTCGCTACTGCTGCTAACGGAAGCCGATCGATGCTGCCTCCGGATGAACAGTGAGCGTTGCTAGGGGGTTTGGATGAACAGTTCCCGATGGGGGTGGATGAACAGGACCCGTGGTGTTGCCTCTGGATGAACAGGACCCCGATCGATCGAGCCGGTTGGGGCTGGATGAACAGGACCCCGTGGAGGGTAGGATGAACAGGACCACCCCGTGGAGGGCTGGATGAACAGTAGACGATGGAGGGCTGGATGAACAGTAGCCCGTGGAGGGGTGGTTGAACAGGAGCCCGTGGAGAGGGCTGGTTGAACAGTAGCCGGTGGAGTAGCACGCGGTGGAGGCTGGATGAACAGGAGCCCGTGGATGAACAGTCGCAGGTGGAGGCTGGAGGAGGTCGACGGTGGATGAACAGTAGCCCGTGGAGGCTGGAGGGGGTCGATGGTGGAGATGAACAGTATCCCGTGGAGTCCTGTTTTGCGGTACGCCACACCCCTCCCGATGAACATGACCCCCGTTTCGACCGTAACGCTCCAACACAAGTCCGTTTCCTCCATTTTGCGGTACGCCACACCCCTCCCGATCAACAGGACCCCTGTTTCGACCGCAGGAGGTCTGTTTCCTCCGTTTTGCGGTACGCCAGACCCCTCCCGATGAACAGGATCCCGTTTCGAACGTGGCCGGTCGAACACAAGGCCGTTTCCTCCGTTCTGCGGTACACCAGGCCTCGTTTCCACCGGCTGTTCCGTCCAAGCCGGTTGGCTCCCACGCGTTCCGTTGCCTCCCGATGAACACGACGCATTCCGTTGCCTCCCCATGAACACGACGATGACGCAGTTTCTCCGTTCAGACCCAGCCATGTACACGAGCCCTGGCCGTACGTACGCGCGAGTAGGCGTTCGAGACCCCGCCCGTATGTACGTACGTGGCCGTATTTTCTTTCTTGCACCCTGACCGTTGTACGTACGTGTACATGCTACGTGCGCGCATCTACTACGACACGTGCGCGCCTCTATATCGACCAGTATGTACATACACGTTCGTGACCGGAATGACAACGCTACGCACGCTTCGACCAGGTGGGTCCCGACTGTCAGGCACTTCCTTGCGTGTGAAGATGTAGCTGGTGGGTCCCAGCAGTCAGGGGGGCGAATCGTTTTTTTTGCCCGGACGCACTTCCTTGCGTGCGAAGATGTAGCTGGTGGGTCCCAGAAGTCAGGGGGAAACGTTTTTTTTTCATGAAATACGGTGGCCCGTCCGGTGGGTCCCCGCTGTCAGGTGGAGGAATAATTATTTTGCGCGTAATAAGGAGGCACTTCCTTGCTGCGGCCGTGGACCTAGCTGTCAGCCTCTCCACGTACAGTACTCTTCCGATGGAAGTCGTTCCTTGACCATGTTGATCACGCCGTGCCGAGAGCACCAGGGTGGTGGACGACGGCGAGGCCTAGGAAGGGGATGACGCGGAGCCGGGGAAGACGCGGCAGTGGAAGCCTGCGCGGAGAGGAGTACGAGGGTTCACTGGTTCGGCTGCGGTGTGAGGTTGCCGTCGCCGCAGGGCCTGGCCAGCGGTGGGAATAGTAGGGGTTGGTGAGGCCTCCGCGGCAGCACAGCCGGCCACGGGAGGCAGGAGCATGCGGCACGACCGGCGTTGCTTTGGGTGGCTGGAGCAAGAAGACCAGAGGTTGAAGAAGCACTACGTCCGTTGGATGGACATCGTACGGCCACTGGAGCTAGAATCGTTCATATTGACTAAGTTGACAAAGCACTCCGTCCCCGTCAACTTAGTAGGCCCACAAGTCAGCCACCCACCAAGGTGGGTCCCAACTAGCAGGGGGAGTATTCATTTTTTTGTGCATAATAAGGCGGCACTTCCGGTGGGTCCGAGCTGACAGCGGGGGGAATGTTTTGTTTGCGAAATACGGTGGCCCGTCCGGTGGGTCCCAGCAGTCAGGGGGGAAACATTTTTTCGCCAAATACGGTGGCTCGTCTGGTGGGTCCCTGCTGTCAGGTGGAGGAATAATCATTTTCTGCGTAATAAGGAGGCACTTCTTTGCGGCTGTCGTGGACCCAACTGTCAGCCTTTCCACGTACAGTACTCTTCCGATGGAAGTCATTCCTTGATCACATTGACCACGCCGCGCCGAGAGCACCAGGGCGGTGGACGACGGCGAGGCCTAGGAAGGGGACGACGGAGCCGGGGAAGACGCAGCAGTGGATGCCCACGCGTAGAGGAGTATGAGGGTTCACTGGTTCGCTGCGGTGTGAGGCTGCCATCGCCGCAGAATAACAAGGCGTGTGGGTGAGTAGAGGGATGGCCTGCCAGCGGTGGGAGTAGTAGGGGCGGTGAGGCCTCCGCCGCATCGCAGCCGGCCACGGGAGGCAGGAGCACGAGGCACGGCGGACGCTGGTTTGGGCGGCTGGAGCAAGAAGACCAGAGGTTGAAGAAGCACTACGTACGGCCGTTGGATGGACATCGTACGGTCACTGGAGCTAGAATCGTGCATATTGACTAAGTTGACAAAGCCCTCCGTCCCCGTCAACTTAGTAGGCCCACAAGTCAGCCTGCCACTATACTGGGTCCCAGCTAGTAGGGGGAGTATTCATTTTGTGTGTGTAATAAGGACGCACTTCCTTGCGTGCGAAGATATAGCTGGTGGGTCCGAGCTGTCAGCGGTGGTAACATTTTTTTCATGAAATACAGAGGCCCTTTCGGTGGGTCCCAGATGTCAGGTGGAGGAATCATTATTTTGCGCGTAATAAGGAGGCATTTCCTTGCGTGCGACCATGGACCCAGCTGTCAGCCTTTCCACGTACAGTCCACTTCAGATGCATGCCGGTCGTTGACCATGTTGACCAGGCCGCGCCGAGAGCACCAGGGCGGTGGACGACGGCGAGGCCTAGGAAGGGAACGACACGGAGGCAGGGAAGACTCGGCAGTTGTTTCCCACGCGAAGGGGAGTACGACTGTACGAGGGTTTACTGGTTCATCTGCCGTCGCCGGAGAATAACAGCATGTGTGGGTGAGTAGAGGGATGGCTAGGCCAGCGATGGGAGTACGGTGGGGCGGTGAGGTCTGCGCGGCAGCACAGCCGGCCGCGGGGAGGAGGGAGCAGGCAGTCCCGCCGGCGCTTGTTTGAGCGGCTGGAGCAGGAAGAGCAGAGATTGAAGAAGCACGGCAGCCGTTGGATGGACATCTAACAGTCACTGCTTGTGCGTTAACCTTTTTTGAGGAAAGTCTCAAATCTGTTGAAAACAGCATACATCCCATCTGCCATTATTTCTAATAATTTACAGCCCATTTGCTAATTCTTAAGGTTTTTTGGAGCCCATATTCTTTTTGTTAGCATTACAGCCCATATTGTGGCCACGGTTAATTTAAAAAATAAATGTATATCAATATAAAATCCAAA
This sequence comes from Triticum aestivum, assembly GCF_018294505.1. Taxonomy (NCBI): domain Eukaryota; kingdom Viridiplantae; phylum Streptophyta; class Magnoliopsida; order Poales; family Poaceae; genus Triticum; species Triticum aestivum. Next base: position 318,523 of record NC_057808.1, read on the forward strand.
AATTGTCCACGCATAAAAATTAATGCAATTTAAAATCTCGAAATGAAAAAAAAATTGAAACTAATTGCCGGTTTGATGTGTTTTAAAAATGTACAACCCATTTTTCATTACTGATAGGCCATTTTCTCGTCCAGCCGAATGAAGCTCTCCTTGTCTTGAAAGATTTGCAGCCCAACAGGCGTGACAAAGCGACTTACTTGGCAAATCACAAAAAAAACTAGGCTTACCATTTTCAGAAAGAAAAAAAAACTATTGGGCTGGTCTGTGGTAAACATAAAAGAGAAGGCTGTCTAGACAGGACAGAGTGCCCCGCACAGCCCAGTTGACACCCTGCTTCCATCTCAAAAACAAATTAGATAAATGCCACTCCAGTTATGGCGATTCATAAAAATGCCACTGCAATTTCCAAACTTTGAAAAATGCCACTGCAATTTTTGCAAACTTTGGAAAACGCAACTGCAATTTGCAAATTTTGAAAAACACCACTCCAAACTTCAAAAAATGCCACTAGAAATGGCATGAAATGGCATTTTTCAAAGTTTGGAAATTGCAGTGGCATTTCTCAGAAACACCAGATTTGGAGTGGCATTTATCAAATTAACCCAAAACAAAAATAACTGGGCGAGCTGCTGGGTCCCTGGTATCAGCCGCTCGTTGTGCAATTCTCTTGTTTATTGACTACGTTGACAATGGCATGGGACCCTGAAAGGATCGATATAGTTGACTAGAGGGGGGTGAATAGGCAATTAAGAATTTTAGCTTTTCTTTACCAAATTAAACTTTTGCACCAAAATAGGTTGTCTAGATATGCAACTAAGTGAGCAACCTATATGATGCAATGACAACAAGCATGCAAGCAAATAAGAGATATAACACTAGTAAACTTGCGAAAGTAAAGGGATGAGATAACCAATAGTGGAGCCGGTGAAGACGAGGATGTGTTACCGAAGTTCCTTCCTTTTGAGGGGAAGTACGTCTCTGTTGGAGCGGTGTGGAGGCACAATGCTCCCCAAGAAGCCACTAGGGCCACCATATTCTCCTCACGCCCTCACACAATGCGAGATGCCGTGATTCCACTATTGGTGCCCTTGAAGGCGGCGACCGGACCTTTACAAACAAGGTTGGGGCAATCTCCACAACTTAATTGCAGGCTCCCAACGACACCACAAAGCTTCACCACAATGGACTATGGCTCCGCGGTGACCTCAACCGTCTAGGGTGCTCAAACACCCAAGAGTAACAAGATCCGCTAGGGATAAGTGGGGGGAATCAAATTTCTCTTGGTGGAAGTGTAGATAGTGGCCTTCTCAACCAATCCCGAGCAAATCAACAAGTTTGATTGGCTAGGGAGAGAGATCGGGCGAAAATGGAGCTTGGAGCAACAATGGAGCTTTTGGGGGAAGAGGTGAGTCAACTTTGGGGAAGAAGACCTCCTTATATAGTGGGGGGAACAAACCAACCGTTACCCCCCACACCAGCCCCGCAGAGAGCGGTACTACCGTAGGAGGCAGCAGTACTACCGCTGATCACAGCCGTACTACCGCTCCACCGGGCGGTACTACCGCTGAGCCCAGAGCGGTACTACCGCGGTGGTCAGGGCGGTACTACCGCATGTGAGCGGTACTACAGCCCCCACTGCCGCGACTAGTTCCGTAAAACCCGACACAAAAAAAGACCCCTCGAATCGAGGTGGTACTAGCACGAGACCGCAGCGGTACTACGGCTGGGGGCTACCAGCGGTACTACGGCTCTAGAGCGGTACTACCGCTCCTAGAGCAGTACTACCGCTTGTAGCCATAAGCGGTACTACCGCTGGGACCAGAGAAGGCACACTCAGAAGGGGAACAAGCCCATCATAGAAGTGGAAAGGCTCGGAGGGGGGCAAAGGAAGTGTACGTGATGATTCCACCGTAGCCTTTCCAAAGCGGACCCCCTCTTGATAGTATGGTGATCCCTATGAAACTAGTCCACCAAACTAATTCGAAAGGACTACACCGTCTTCGCTTCAAGCTTCCGAGGGGAGGGAATCGTCTCATGCCAAAAGGATGAATCTCTGAAAACACTCAATGCACACGATTAGTCCGCAAAAGTATTGTCATCAATCACCAAAACATCTTTGGGACAAATATGCCCTTACAATCTCCCCCTTTTTGGTGGATTGATGACAATACGGGATTTGCATAAACGGGAAAAGACAAAGGACATAAGCAAACCCCAAATCTCTAAAATATAGACGGGCTCCCCCTAGATGTGTGCCATCAAATAAGTGCTTTGGACTGCACAACACACATACTAGGATCAACACTCCCCCTGTATTTTAGAGACCAACAACCTAAGCGAGATTCAAGAGAGCAGGATATATAACATAATAAGCATGCAACTCATGAGATACCAAATGACTAGAGACATAGATAAAGGTATGATAAGGATAAGGTAGCATATAAGGTAGCATAGGTCTCACACCATATGACTGGAACTAAGGTCTTATTGAACACAAAAGCCAAACAAAGCACAAGGTAGCAAACACAACGAAAGCACAAAGACAAAGACACACTCGCAACACAACGACGCAAATCCCTAAACTCTCCCCCCTTTGGCATCGGGACACCAAAACGGGCAAAGTGCTAACCTACGGCTCCAGGTGAGAGCATGCTGAGGATCTCGAACATCAGGACTCTGCGTGATCATCTGCACCGCCGTCCTCGGCCGGAAACTGCTCGGCATCTGAATCGGTCCACGGACAGTGCTGCTGGATCCACTCCTCCTCCTCAGTGATCTGACCCTCAGAGCCGCTGGTGACTGTCGCACCCAACTGACGCATAAGCTCCTTGTGACGCCCCCTTGCCTTCTTCTCAGCCACATGAGTCATATACTGACCGTGAGACTCCATGCAGAACAGCTTCTTCATCTTGTGTTTGAGCTTCTTTGCCCAAGAGGGCTCTGCTAAAGAAGGCTCTGTCCCAGAAGGCACATAATCCTCATCGTCATCATCGGCATCAGTCTCGCCCTCGGTCTCGCCCTCGGTCTCCATGGCAGCAGCAGAAGATGGAACTCCAGATCTAGGAATGCCCCAATTATCCTTCTTCCTCAGACGCTTGATCTCATGAGAAACTAACTCTCCAGTTTCCAGGTGCTCCTCAGGATAGGTGCGTCTCCAGGCCTTCTCAGTGAGCAACATAATGAACGGACCATAAATCGGGCACTTGCGCTCAGAAATAGCAGCAAGAAGTTCAGACCACATAACATGAGAGATGTCTAGGGACTCGCCAGTGTTTGCGTCCTTCTCACGCTGGCAGAAGAGAAGCATGTCCACGAGATAAGAGTGTACCATGTCCAGATTCCCGATACGAGGGAAGAGAGTCTCGCGGAAGATACGGTGAAGGATGTCCAGATAGGTAGACAACTCATAGGTTTCCTTCCTGGTCTCAGGGTTGACCTTCCGAGTACAGTAGGGCTAGAGAGCTTGCTTGTGAGTGGAGGTAACATTGTGGTGAGGACGAAATCCGACTGGAGTCTCGAGCCCTTGATCTTCCACCTCTAGCAATCCCATGAAGGCCTTCCACTTGACAGCTAGCACCTTCCCATTAGTCATCCAAGTCAGAGTCCTGTCTTCATTAGTTCCTAGGTGAACAGTGGCAAAGAACTGAACCAGCAAATCTGCATCAAAGTCCTTGTTGAACTGCATGATCCTGAGAATGTTCAACTGAGAGCACACCTGAAGGGCATCACCAAAGTACTCAGGGTCCTTCTCCATAGCATCCGTGTTGATGGAGTGAACATTGACAAAGAGGTTCTTCTTAGCCTTGATCACGTCAAAGTAGGTGGCATACTGAAACCGGTTCCAGAACGGGCGATTGACAAGGTTGGGTTCTTGGTCTTCCTCATATGGGTTGCGGCGACGCCTGTCCCAGAATTCCTTGCTAGTCATTTCAGTCACCTTCTTGCCACTTGGCTTCGGCCTTTTGGCAGTCTTCTTCTTGAGAGGAGGATTGGCACTTGAGGAAGCACCCACTGGCGGCGGTGGAGCACTGGAAGAACCACCTGCAGCCTCAGATGTGCGGTACCGCTTTGACGTTGAACGCCCGGGGTTGACACGGCGGACTTGCTGCTCAGGATGTTCATCACCTGGAACCAAACATACGGACACACGAAACAACCAGAAGGAACGATCAAAACCTAATAAACACAACAAATATGGATCAACATGTGGTAGGAAACGATGGAACTGGGCATCCGGCGGTAGTACCGTGCCTGCACAGCGGCAGTACCGCAACAGCGGTAGTACCGCGCCTCCACAGCGGCAGTACCGCTCCAACGGTAGTACCGCGCCAGATGGGCGGTAGTACCACCCGAGACGGGGCATAGAGGATTCCTACTGCCGTGGTCAGATCCGGCACTACCGGGGATGCCAAATTCAAAAATAAACCTACCAAACATCGATCCAAAGAGTCTAGTTGCCTTCTCCAACCTACTCAAGCCTAGATTTGGCCAAAAATCTAGAGATGCAACCACTATTGCCCCTAAAATGCGAGATCTGAAAACTAGACAAGAAGAGAAGAGGAACGGGGGCAATACCGGCATTCATGGCAAGAGGACGAGGTGGGGATCGACTCCACCGAAGGAAATGGAGAGGAACGGTCCGGAGACGGAGGGCCGCCGGAGCCCTCCCGCGGTGAGATGGCGCTGGAGAGAGAGGAAGAGGAACGAGGGGATGAAGCAAATGGGTATGGGGGAGGAAACCACCCCTGCCCACGACTTAACCCCCTGGCCCCGCCCCTCAGCGATAGTACCGTGGTGATGGGCGGTAGTACCGCTCCAGCGGTAGTACCGCGCCTTCACAACGGTAGTACCGCCCAGCGCAACTCACAACAAGACTCAACACCTATGGCACAAAAATAAAAGAAGGGAAACGATGGCAAGAGAAGAAAACCAACACAAAGCAACAAGAGCACCAGCACGAGAACAAGACCCACACACCTCTACACGAGAGGGCGGTGGCCAAGGCCACCTATGTTTGAGTCAATTGGTATGGCACCGTGAAGAATTATCCTTGGGCCCATGACCAAAACTCATCTTTGAAGCACAAGTACCATCAAAAATGGCTAATGTGAAAGAGTGAGATTAGTTTATGCATTATGGGGGGGAGGAAGAGTTCATTGAGAGAACAACACTCCCACTATGTCCATGCCTACACCTAGACAAGAATGCATGATGAATGTGAGGGGTGTGCAAAGGTTCAAACCACATTGCTCGAATCAATGATATTTAGCTCATGCCTTAACTCGCGAAATCTTGCTTCATCCAATGGCTTCGTGAAAATATCTGCAAGGTTATCATGAGTGTTGACATAGTTGAGCTCGATCTCCCCTCGCCTAATATGATCCCGGATGAAGTGATACCGAATCTCAATATGCTTCGTCTTGAAGTGTTGCACCGGGTTGAGAGAAATCTTGATGGCACTTTCATTGTCACACCAAAGAGGCACTTTGTCACAAATGACACCGTAATCCTTTAAAGTTTGCCTCATCCATAAGAGTTGTGCACAACAACTCCCGGCCGCCACATACTCCGCCTCGGTGGACGAGAGAGACACACAACTTTGCTTTTTAGAAGACCAACTTACCAAAGAGCAACCAAGAAATTGGCACCCTCTGGAAGTGGACTTCCTATCCACTTTGTCTCCCGCCCAATTGGAGTCCGAATAACCTACAAGCTTGAAGTTTGCTCCTCTTGGGTACCATAAGCCAAAGTTTGGGGTATGAGCCAAATATCGAAAGATTCGCTTGACCGCCACAAAGTGGCTTTCCTTAGGTGCGGCTTGAAACCGTACACAAATTCCCACACTCAACATGATATCCGGTCTAGATGCACAAAGGTAAAGCAAGGATCCAATCATGGAGCGATATACCTTTTGATCCACCGCTTTACCATTGGGATCAATGTCAAGTTGGCACTTGGTGGGCATTGGAGTGGAAGCCGGCTTGACATCACTTAGCTTGAATCTCTTTAGCATGTCTTGAGTGTATTTGGCTTGGTTGATGAAGGTTCCTTCTCTTCTTTGTTTGATTTCGAATCCGAGAAAGAACTTCAACTCTCCCATCATAGACATCTTGAACTTTGAGGTCATGAGAGCGGCAAATTCTTCATTGAAGGCTTTGTTAGGGGAACCAAAAATAATATCATCAACATATAGTTGGCACACAAACAACTCCCCTTTGACCTTCTTAGTAAAAAGAGTGGGGTCGATTTTCCTGATTTCGAATCCACGATCTTGTAACAACTCCGTAAGATGCTCATACCACGCACGTGGGGCTTGTTTAAGGCCATAGAGCGCCTTGTGGAGTTGATACACATGATCGGGGAAATAGGGATCTTCGAACCCCGGGGGTTGTTTGACATACACCAACTCATTTATGGGACCATTAAGAAAAGCAATCTTCACATCCATTTGTTGCAACGTGAAATTATGATGAGAAGCATAAGCAATCAACAAACGAATAGATTCAAGGCGAGCGACGGGGGCAAAGGTTTCACCGTCGATACCCTCGACTTGGGAGTAGCCTTGTGCCACCAAACGAGCCTTGTTGCGAACAATGATCCCATGAGCATCTTGCTTGTTCTTGAATATCCACTTGGTTCCTATGACATTATGGTTCCCGGTTGGCCTTGGCACTAATTTCCACACTTGGTTATGTTCGAAGTTGTTGAGTTCTTCGTGCATGGCATTGAGCCAATCTGGGTCCTCGAGCGCTTCATAAACCTTTTGGGGTTCGACACAAGAAACAAACGCATGATGTTCACAATAGTTTGCTAATTGTCTACGAGTGCTTACCCCCTTTCTTAGGCTTCCAATCACATTCTCCATGAGATGACCTTTGGTGGTGAGGTTGGAAGCGATCTTAGCGGCACGACGCTCCAATTCCTCCTCGGAAGTGAAACGAGGAGGGGTTACTTGATCATCTTGAGCGTCGTCTTGAGCTTGTCCTTGATCTTGAACTTGCTCGAGGGGGAGAACTTGACCTTGGGCATCATTTGGTGGATCACCACCATCTCGAGGTTGATCTTGCCCTTGATCTTGTTCATGAGGTTGAGAGCCTTCACTTTGTTCTTCGGAAGCGTGTGGGTCTTGAGTTGGTGATGGCTCCACTTGAGTGGAGCATTGTCCTTCTCCTTCGGCCACAAGGGGTTCCTCAATGGGTAGGATATAACCAACACCCATTCTTCTTATGGCTTGGGGAGGAATTTCATCACCTACATCACAAGTACCACTTTGCTCCACTTGGGAGCCGTTATTCTCATCAAACTCCACGTTACACGTCTCCTCAATAAGTCCCGTGGACTTATTGAGAACACGGTAAGCATGGGAGTTTGTAGCATAACCAACAAATATGCCCTCATGAGCTCTAGACTCAAATTTAGACAAACGAACACCTTTCTTGAGAATGAAACACTTACACCCGAACACCCGAAAGTACTTGAGATTGGGCTTGTTACCGGTGAGTATCTCATATGGAGTCTTGTTCAAGCCTTTGCGGAGATAGAGCCGATTTGAAGCATGACACGCGGTGTTGATGGCTTCGGCCCAAAAGTTGTATGGAGACTTGAACTCCGCCATCATTGTCCTTGCCGCATCCATCAACGTCTGGTTCTTCCTTTCCGCAACACCATTTTGTTGAGGGGTGTACGGTGCGGAATATTGATGCTTGATCCCCTCATCACTAAGAAACTCATCCAAGGTGTAGTTTTTGAACTCGGTGCCGTTGTCACTTCTTATTGTCAAGATCTTTGCATTGTGTTGACGTTGGGCTTCATTTGCAAAGTCAATGACGGTTTGTTGGGTCTCACTCTTCCTCTTGAAGAAATACACCCAAGTGTATCTTGAATAGTCATCCACAATTACCAAGCAATACTTTCTACCCCCAAGACCATCAAAGGATGGAGGCCCAAAGAGATCCAAATGAAGGAGCTCCAAAGGCCTCTTCGAGTAAATGAGAGTCGTGGGAGGGTGAGCCTTCTCATGAAGCTTTCCTTCGATACAAGCACTGCAAGCACGATCTTTAGCAAAACTAACATTCGTTAGTCCACGGACATGGTCCCCCTTGAGAAGACTTTGCAAAGATCTCATATTGACATGGGCTAAACGGCGATGCCAAAGCCATCCCACGTTAACTTTAGCCATTAGGCATGTCGCGGTCTTAGTGGGTCGCTTCGAAAAGTTAATCACATAGAGACCGTTCTCGACATGCCCAACAAAGGCTACTTTAAGAGTGTTGCTCCACAAGAGGGCCACGGTATCAATATCAAAGAAAGTGGCAAAGCCCATGGTAGCAAGTTGATGAACGGAAAGTAAATTGTATGCAAGGGACTCAACTAGCATGACCTTCTCGATCGTGAGATCATGAGAAATGACAACTTTGCCGAGTCCCAATACCTTAGAAGACGAGGCATCACCCCACTCGACATTGGTGGGCATAGATGGAATCTTGTGCACGTCCACCACCAAGTCCTTGCTTCCGGTCATATGATTTGTAGCTCCACTGTCGAGCAACCATGATCCCCCACCGGAAGCAAACACCTACAAGAGATCAATGCTTGGTTTTAGGTACCCATTTTGTAATGGGTCCTTTGATGTTAGTAACAAGGGTCTTAGGAACCCAAATGGACCACTCAATATACTCATGAGGAGAACCAACAAATTTGGCATAAACATGCCCATCACTTGCACGACATAACACATAAGAAGGATTAAAGTCGCCGGCTTTGTTGGATGGGGTGGTATTGCCCTTCTTGACACCGTCACCCTTTGCATTGGTCTTCCTCTCCTTGGAAGCACCCTCTCCCTCCTTCACAAAAGTTTGCTTGAGAGGAGGAGGTCATTTTGTCTTGTCATTCTTCTTCTTGTTCTTGGGCTTGGGTGCGAACCCAATCCCCTCCTTGGCCACAACTTCCTTTTGGTTTCTCAAAAGGTCGTTGAGGTTCTTCTCACCTTGTATGCATGACATAAGGCCTTTCTCAAGTTGCTCCTTCAACTTAGCATTCTCCTCAACAAGATGCACATGCTCACAACGAGGGTTAGTAGCATTTGCATTATCAATTAACACCATATGAGGAAAGGTGGCTTTCTCCTTAGTTAGCTTTACTTGGAGTTGATCATGAGACTCCTTGAGACTAGCATGAACGCCCTTCAATTCTTTGTGAGCCTTGTCGAGAATGTCAAACTCCTCTTTAAGTCTAGCAAGATCAACCCCAAGTTTTGCCTTCTCGGAGTTTAGCACACGAGACACAACAAGAGCATGATCAAGATCTTTCTTTAACTTAGCATGATCATCGTTGTATGACTCCTCAAGAGCCAAACGAAGACCACGCTCTTCGTCAAGAGCATTGGAAAGATCCGAAATCTCATCGGCATAGTCACGACTATGCCCCTCCATCTTAGAGATGGTATCTTCGTGAGCCTCGATCATGTCATTGGCTTCACCAAGTTGTTCCAAGAGAGCAACAAAGTGCTTCTTGGATTTACCCTTGAGTTTACCCATAAAGATCTCAAACTCATTTTCCTCCACATTTGTCCCCTCATGTTCATCAATGCTATCCGTCGAAGAAGGATGATTAATGATGGTAGTTTTGATGTTGGAGGTTACCTTATTGGTGGCTTTCACCATGAGGCACTTGGCGGTGATGTTCTCATTGGGTGAGTCGAAGAGAGACACCCGTGGAGTCTTCGCAATGGAAACGGAGGCCATGTTAACCGACTCACCATCTTCATCATCGTCATCATCCTCATTGTACTCTTCTTGTACCACCAACGCCTTGGGAGGAGTCTTCTTGGTGAAGTTTCTCTTGTTGGGGAACGACTTGGCCTTGTCCTTTCTAATGAGCTTGCCACCATTGTCTTCCCTCTTCTCGTAAGGGCACTCCGCAAAAAAGTGGCTCACATTACCACAATTGAAGCAAGTCCTCAATCGTTGCTTGCCCTTTGCGCCACTTGAATTGCTCTTGTTGAAGTTTGGCCTTGTGTTCTTCTTGCTCCAAAATTGCCTTGAAGCAAGAGCCATGTGTTCATGATAGGCATACTTCGTATCTTCGAGGTTGCCCTCCTCTTCTTCCTCTTCATCCTCTTCCTCCATACTAGCCTTGGCCCTTAGAGCAAGGTTGGGCTTGTTTACTCTTTGAGAGCGAAGAACCGCATTGTCGGCGGTCTTATCCAAGATGCTCATAGCAACAAACTCATCCAACACTTCACTTGATGACAAGGTGTGGAAGTCCGGCCTTTGACGAATTACGGAGGACATGGCTTTGTGGTAGGGCATCATTGCCTTGAGGAATTTGCGCTTGATCCAATTGTCATCCGTGTCCTTACTTCCATGATCTCGGAGAGAGACCGCGAGTTTGGTTACTCTCCGAAAAAGCTCACGAGGTTCTTCATCTTCTTTCATTGCAAACTTGTCGGCTTCATCTTGCACCACTTCATAGTTGGAGCGTTGAATGCTTGCGCTTCCCCGATAGAGGGAAACAACTTGGAGCCAAGCATCTTTGGCCACGGTGTAAGGCCGGAGATGAGGAAGATCTTCGGGTGGGATTGCTTCTTGGATGACGAAGAGAGCATTCTCATTGAATTGATGATCCACAACTTCTCTAGGAGTGAAGTTACTTCGGTCATGCGGATAAAAGCCTTCTTCAATGATTCTCCAAAGGTTAGTGTTCACATGATTTAAATGACGCTTAAAACAATAGACCCAAGAATCAAAATCTACATTCTTCTCAATCTTAGGGGCCGGACCGGCATGATTCAAATGAGTGGAAGGGAGCGGTCCACCATAGACAGGTGGAGGTTCCACATGGGCAAAGCTGCCGGTCCCATTTTTACCACTAGAAGAAGGAGCTTTCTCGCTAGTAGCTTCCCCCTTGTCGGAGGTAGCATCCGTCACCTTGTTAGCGGGATCACCCACTTTCAACGGTGCGGTGGAAAGTTTAAGCCCTTCTAAGAATTTATTAAACATGCTTTCGACCTTGGTCGTCATGGTGGTTTTCAATGTGTCCAACGCCACATTGAATTCCTCACGAGAGACCGCGGTTCCCCCATCTCCCGTAGACGAGACCGGATTCACACCGGAGTGCTCCTCCACACCATCTACGACGTCAACCATACTCTTCGGACGGTAAAGTCCTTAATAAAGAGACGAGGCTCTGATACCAATTGAAAGGATCGATATAGTTGACTAGAGGGGGGGGGGGGTGAATAGGCAACTAACAATTTTAGCTTTTCTTTACCAAAATTAACTTTTGCACCAAAATAGGTTGTCTAGATATGCAACTAAGTGAGCAACCTATATGATGCAATGACAACAAGCATGCAAGCAAATAAGAGATATAACACTAGTAAACTTGCGAAAGTAAAGGGACGAGATAACCAATAGTGGAGCCGGTGAAGACGAGGATGTGTTACCGAAGTTCCTTCCTTTTGAGGGGAAGTACGTCTCCGTTGGAGCGGTGTGGAGGCACAATGCTCCCCAGGAAGCCACTAGGGCCACCGTATTCTCCTCACGCCCTCACACAATGCAAGATGCGTGATTCCACTATTGGTGCCCTTGAAGGCGGCGACCGGACCTTTACAAACAAGGTTGGGGCAATCTCCACAACTTAATTGGAGGCTCCCAACGACACCATAAAGCTTCACCACAATGGACTATGGCTCCGCGGTGACCTCAACCCTCTAGGGTGCTCAAACACCCAAGAGTAACAAGATCCGCTAGGGATAAGTGGGGGGAATCAAATTTCTCTTGGTGGAAGTGTAGATCGTGGCCTTCTCAACCAATCCCGAGCAAATCAATAAGTTTGATTGGCTAGGGAGAGAGATCGGGCGAAAATGGAGCTTGGAGCAACAATGGAGCTTTTGGGGGAAGAGGTGAGTCAACTTTGGGGAAGAAGACCTCCTTATATAGTGGGGGGAACAAACCAACCATTACCCCCCACACCAGCCCCGCAGAGAGCGGTACTACCGCAGGAGGCAGCGGTACTACCGCTAATCACAGCGGTACTACCGCGGTGGTCAGGGCGGTACTACCGCATGTGAGCGGTACTACGGCCCCCACTGCCGCGACTAGTTCCGTAAAACCCGACACAAAAAAAGACCCCTCGAATCGAGGCGGTACTAGCACGAGACCGCAGCGGTACTACGGCTGGGGGCTACCAGCGGTACTACGGCTCTAGAGCGGTACTACCGCTCCTAGAGCGGTACTACCGCTTGTAGCCATAAGCGGTACTACTGCTGGGACCAGAGAAGGCACACTCAGAAGGGGAACAAGCCCATCATAGAAGTGGAAAGGCTCGGAGGGGGGGCAAAGGAAGTGTACGTGATGATTCCACCCTAGCCTTTCCAAAGCGGACCCCCTCTTGATAGTACGGTGATCCCTATGAAACTAGTCCACCAAACTAATTCGAAAGGACTACACCGTCTTCGCTTCAAGCTTCCGAGGGGAGGGAATCGTCTCGTGCCAAAAGGATGAATCTCTGAAAACACTCAATGCACACGATTAGTCCGCAAAAGTATTGTCATCAATCACCAAAACATCTTTGGGACAAATATGCCCTTACAGACCCAGATGTCAGAAATCCATTAGGAGGAGCCATTTTTTTATTGGCTTGAAATAAGGAGGCACTTGCTTGCGTACGGCCATGACCTTGGCGGGTCCCTGCTGTCATCCTCTCCATGTACAATCATCTCCTGATTGTGTACGCGTCAACTTGGTAGGCCCACAAGTCAGCCTCTAAACCCATGGAGGACAAATACAACCCATTTAAAAAAAATAATAGCCCATTCCATACGTTCAAACGGAAAGTTCAACATTCAGAGCAAAGTAACAGGTCTGATCCACATATAGAGTATTGAACTTCCACGTTGACAACCATCATAGCCAAGTTAACTATCTAGTCCCACTAATACTCTAGTAGCGTACAAGTACTAACTTACTCTTAGCTAACTAGACGATGCCGGCCGCCATCTGTGGTAAACGCTAAACGCCGGCACCGGCGTCCTCCGCCTCGCCTCGGACTTGCCAGAGGTGCGATAGGGCGCGTTGCTCGTGTGTGTTGGCCCTTTCCATGCCGACGTGGTCCACCGAAGCTTCGGCTTCTAAGCGGGAAACCCACTTGACGAGCTGGTAGTAAAAATCGGCGTCGCAAACGCGTGCGTGCCCGACAGCCTCCAGGGCTATTTGCCGGGCGCCGGCCTCCACGTAGTCGGCCCAGTTGCGGGCGCTCTGCTTGTGACTCAGAGCATCGGTGTGCTGCTGCTCCATGTCCCGCTGGCGGCGCAAATCGGCGATGCGCTGCTCCTCCGCCAAGCGGTCGCACTCCAACAACTCTTGCTCCTCCGCCAGGCGGTCGCGCTCCAACAAGTCCTCGATCTCTGCATTGCCATCTAAAGAACGATAGAATGCCTCCTCCCTCCATCTGCCTTCCGGTGAAAAACCGAACACTAGTTCCAGCGGTGACCGCCTCCGGCCTCGCCTATCGCGGACGGGCGGGGGCATGGCGGACATGGCGAGAGCGAGGATAAGTGGCGAGCGACGTCGGGCCGGTGGGGGCTTATGAGGATAGGGCGAGTTGGGTCACAGTGGCACCATAGAAGGTCGGGAAACAATACTTATAGGCGGAAGGTAGCGCGACGGTCATCGGAATTCAATGCATAATTAAGCAGGCATGGCTTAGCACGCCAGCTTGCCGTGGGAAACTAGAGAAATTGAAATTCTGACTGTGCCGTCCCGTCCCGTCCGTGCTGGGTCGCACGCCGGCATGACGGTCAAACGAGTGCACTCGAATCATCTCCCTCCTTGTCAATAATGATACCACAGATTTAAAAGGCCCGCAACAATTAAAGCGCATCTTTTTTCGCATCAGTTAGCTGCCTTAATTACGGCCGGCTGCATGCAGGCACTCAAAATCGCTCGCAGCCAGTATGCGGAGCAGCATGCAATGAGTCGCAGCCGAGGGCATTAGTTGATGAACTTTAGCTAGGAGATAAGGCATTTGCGAACGTTTTTGCTGGTAGTTTCTTCAGATTCGCATGGCATTTTCTTCAGAGCAGCTTGTCAGTTTCTTCAGAGCTAGGCATTTTTATTCAAAAAACTGCCACTTCAGATCTTGCATCGCAACTAAAACTGTCAGGACGCATTAGTAGGCTAGCTAGTGATCGATCAGTAACTTGTAAAAACTGAGCGAACATTTATAAGGAACTGTTAATTCATCTCAATGATTCACAGATCATATACAAATATGTAGCTCCAAAAGCAAAGATCAGCCACAACTAAAACCAACTAGTACGATTCCCATACATAAGATCAACATGTTAATGCATCTCAATGATGTTGGGGAACGTAGTAATTTCAAAAAATTTCCTACGCACACGCAAGATCATGGTGATGCATAGCAACGAGAGGGGAGAGTGTTGTCCACGTACCCTCGTAGACCGAAAGCGGAAGCGTTATCACAACGCGGTTGATGTAGTCGTACGTCTTCACGATCCGACCGATCAAGTACCGAACGCACGGCACCTCCGAGTTCAGCACACGTTCAGCTCGATGACATCCCTCGAACTCCGATCCAGCCAAGTGTTGAGGGAGAGTTTCGTCAGCACGACGGCGCGGTGACGATGATGATGTTCTACCGACGCAGGGCTTCGCCTAAGCTCCGCTACGATATTATCGAGGTGTAATATGGTGGAGGGGGGCACCGCACACGGCTAAAATATCGTATATCAATTGTGTGTAGAGAGGTGCCCCCCTGCCCCCGTATATAAAGGAGCAAGGGGGAGGCCGGCGGCCAAGGGAGGAGAGGCGCGCCAGGAGGAGTCCTACTCCTACCGGGAGTAGGACTCTCCCCCTTTCCATGTTGGACTAGGAGTGGAAGGGGAAAGAGGTGGAGGGGAGGAAGGAAGGGGGGGCGCCGCCCCCCTCTCCTTGTCCTATTCGGACTGGGGGGAAGGGGGCGCGGCCATGCCCTAGCCTCCTCTCCTCTCTTCCACCTAGGCCCAATAAGGTCCATTAAGTTACCGGGGGGTTCCGGTAACCTCCCCGTACTCCGGAAAAATCTCGATTTCACCCGGAACACTTCCGATGTCCAAACATAGGCTTCCAATATATCAATCTTTATGTCTCGACCATTTCGAAACTCCTCGTCATGTCCGTGATCACATCCGGGACTCCAAACAACCTTCGGTACATCAAAACATATAAACTCATAATATAACTGTCATCGTAACGTTAAGCGTGCGGACCCTACGGGTTCGAGAACTATGTAGACATGACCGAGACACCTCTCCGGTCAATAACCAATAGCGGAACCTGGATGCTCATATTGGTTCCCACATATTCTATGAAGATCTTTATCGGTCAGACCGCATAACAACATACATTGTTCCCTTTGTCATCGGTATGTTACTTGCCCGAGATTCGATCGTCGGTATCTCGATACCTAGTTCAATCTCGTTACCGGCAAGTCTCTTTACTCGTTCCGTAATACATCATCCCGCAACTAATTCATTAGTCACAATGCTTGCAAGGCTTATAGTGATGTGCATTACCGAGTGGGCCCAGAGATACCTCTCCGACAATCGGAGTGACAAATCCTAATCTCGAAATACGCCAACCCAACAAGTACCTTTGGAGACACCTGTCGAGCACCTTTATAATCACCCAGTTACGTTGTGACGTTTTGTAGCACATAAAGTGTTCCTCCGGTAAACGGGAGTTGCATAATCTCATAGTCATAGGAACATGTATAAGTCATGAAGAAAGCAATAGCAACATACTAAACAATCGAGTGCTAAGCTAATGGAATGGGTCAAGTCAATCACGTCATTCTCCTAATGAGGTGATACCATTAATCAAATGACAACTCATGTCTATGGCTAGGAAACATAACCATCTTTGATTAACGAGCTAGTCAAGTAGAGGCATACTAGTGACACTCTGTTTGTCTATGTATTCACACATGTATTATGTTTCCGGTTAATACAATTCTAGCATGAATAATAAACATTTATCATGATATAAGGAAATAAATAATAACTTTATTATTGCCTCTAGGGCATATTTCCTTCAGTCTCCCACTTGCACTAGAGTCAATAATCTAGTTCACATTGCCATGTGATTTAACATCAATAGTTCACATCACCATGTGATTAACACCCATAGTTCACATCGTCATGTGACCAACACCCAAAGGGTTTACTAGAGTCAGTAATCTAGTTCACATCGCTATGTGATTAACACCCAAAGAGTACTAAGGTGTGATCATGTTTTGCTTGTGAGATAATTTTAGTCAACGGGTCTGTCACATTCAGATCCGTAAGTATTTTGCAAATTTCTATGTCTACAATGCTCTGCACGGAGCTACTCTAGCTAATTGCTCCCACTTTCAATATGTATCTAGACCGAGACTTAGAGTCATCTAGATTAGTGTCAAAACTTGCATCGACGTAACCCTTTACGATGAACCTTTTGTCACTTCCATAATCGAGAAACATATCCTTATTCCACTAAGGATAATTTTGACCGCTGTCCAGTGATCTACTCCTAGATCACTATTGTACTCCCTTGCCAAAATCAGTGTAGGGTATACAATAGATCTGGTGCACAGCATGGCATACTTTATAGAACCTATGGCCGAGGCATAGGGAATGACTTTCATTCTTTTTCTATCTTCTGCCGTGGCCGGGCTTTGAGTCTTACTCAATTTCACACCTTGTAACACAGGCAAGAAACTCTTTCTTTGACTGTTCCATTTTGAACCACTTCAAAATCTTGTTAAGGTATGTACTCATTGAAAAAACTTAACAAGCGTCTTGATCTATCTCTATAGATCTTGATGCTCAATATGTAAGCAGCTTCACCGAGGTCTTTCTTTGAAAAACTCCTTTCAAACACTCCTTTATGCTTTGCAGAATAATTCTACATTATTTCCGATCAACAATATGTCATTCACATATACTTATCAGAAATGTTGTAGTGCTCCCACTCGCTTTCTTGTAAATACAAGCTTCACCACAAGTCTGTATAAACCTATATCCTTTGATCAACTTATCAAAGCGTATATTCCAATTCCGAGATGCTTGCACCAGTCCATAGATGGATCGCTGGAGCTTGCATATTTTGTTAGCACTTTTAGGATTGACAAAACCTCCTGGTTGCATCATATACAACTCTTCTTTAATAAATCCATTAAGGAATGCAGTTTTGTTTATCCATTTGCCAGATTTCATAAAATGCGGCAATTGCTAACATGATTCAGACAGACTTAAGCATAGATACGAGTGAGAAACTTTCATCGTAGTCAACACCTTGAACTTGTCGAAAACCTTTTGCGACAATTCTAGCTTTGTAGATAGTAACACTACTATCAGCGTCCGTCTTCCTCTTGAAGATCCATTTAATCTCAATGGCTCGCCGATCATTGGGCAAGTCAATCAAAGTCCATACTTTGTTCTCATACATGGATCTCATGGCCTCAAGCCATTTTGCGGAATCTGGGCTCACCATCGCTTCTTCATAGTTCATAGGTTCGTCATGGTCTAGTAACATAACCTCCAGAACAGGATTACCGTACCACTCTGGTGCGGATTTTACTCTGGTTGACCTACGAGGTTCAGTACTAACTTGATCTGAAGTTCCATGATCATCATCATTAACTTCCTCACTAATTGGTATAGGCGTCACAGAAACTGGTTTCTGCGATGAACTACTTTCCAATGAGGGAGCAGGTACAGTTACCTCATCAAGTTCTACTTTCCTTCCACTCACTTCTTTCGAGAGAAACTCCTTCTCTAGAAAGGATCCATACTTAGCAATGAATGTCTTGCCTTCGGATCTGTGATAGAAGGTGTACCCAACTGTCTCCTTTGGGTATCCTATGAAGACACATTTCTCCGATTTGGGTTTGAGCTTATCAGGATGAAACTTTTTCACATAAGCATCGCAACCCCAAACTATAAGAAACGACAACTTTGGTTTCTTGCCAAACCACAGTTCATAAGATGTCGTCTCAACGGATTTAGATGGTACCCTATTTAACGTGAATGCAGCTGTCTCTAATGCATAACCCCAAAACGATAGTGGTAGATCGGTAAGAGACATCATATATCGCACCATATCTAGTAAAGTACGATTACGACGTTCGGACACACCATTACACTGTGGTGTTCCAGGTGGCGTGAGTAGTGAAACTATTTCACATTGTTTTAACTGAAGGCCAAACTCGTAACTCAAATACTCTTCTCCATGATCAGATCGTAGAAACTTTATTTTCTTGTTACGATGATTTTCCACTTCACTCTGAAATTATATGAACTTTTCAAATGTTTCAGATTTTTGTTTCATTAAGTAGATATACCCATATCTGCTCAAATCATCTATGAAGGTCAGAAAATAATTATACCTGCTACAAGCCTCAATATTCATCGGACCACATACATCTGTATGTATGATTTCCAACAAATCTGTTGCTCTCTCCATAGTTTCGGAGAACGGCGTTTTAGTCATCTTGCCCATGAGGCACGGTTCGCAAGCATCAAGTGATTCATAATCAAGTGATTCCAAAATCCCATCAGTATGGAGTTTCTTCATGCGCTTTACACCAATATGACCTAAATGGCAGTGCCACAAATAAGTTGCACTATCATTATTAACTTTGCATCTTTTGGCTTCAATATTATGAATATGTGTATCACTACGATCGAGATCCAACAAACCATTTTATTGGGTGTATGACCATAGAAGGTTTTATTCATGTAAACAGAACAACAATTATTCTCTAATTTAAATGAATAACCGTATTGCAACAAACATGATCAAATCATATTCATGCTCAACGCAAACACCAAATAACACTTATTTAGTTTCAACACTAATCCCGAAAGTATAGGGAGTGTGCGATGATGATCATATTAATCTTGGAACTACTTCCAACACACATTGTCACCTCGCCTTTTACTAGTCTCTGTTTATTCTGCAACTCCCGTTTCGAGTTACTACTCTTAGCAACTGAACCAGTATCAAATACCGAGGGGTTGCTATAAACACTAGTAAAGTACACATCAATGACATGTATATCCAATATACCTTTGTTCACTTTGCCATCCTTCTTATCCACCAAATAGTTGGGGTAGTTCCGCCTCCAGTGACCAGTCCCTTTGCAGTCGAAGCACTTAGTCTCAGGCTTAGGACCAGACTTAGGTTTCTTCACTTGAGCAGCAACTTGCTTGCCGTTCTTCTTGAAGTTCCCCTTCTTCCCTTTGCCCTTTCCTTGAAACTAGTGGTCTCGTCAACCATCAACACTTGATGTTTTTCTTGATTTCTACCTTCGTCGATTTCAGCATCACGAAGAGCTCGGGAATTACTTTCGTCATCCCTTGCATACTATAGTTCATCATGAAGTTCTACTAACTTGGTGATGGTGACTAGAGAATTCTGTCAATCACTATTTTATCTGGAAGATTAACTCCCACTTGATTCAAGCGATTGTAGTACCCAGACAATCTGAGCACATGCTCACTGCTTGAGCTATTCTCCTCCATCTTTTAGCTATAGAACTTGTTGGAGACTTCATATCTCTCAACTCGGGTATTTTCTTGAAATATTAACTTCAACTCCTGGAACATCTCATATGGTCCATGACGTTCAAAACGTCTTTGAAGTCCCGATTCTAAGCCGTTAAGCATGGTGCACTAAACTATCAAGTAGTCATCATACTGAGCTAGCCAAACGTTCATAACGTCTGCATCTGCTCCTGTAATAGGTCTGTCACCTAGCGGTGCATCAAGGACATAATTCTTCTGTGCAGCAATGAGGATAATCCTCAGATCACAGATCCAATCCGCATCTTTGCTACTAACATCTTTCAACATAATTTTTCTCTAGGAACGTATCAAAAATAAACACAGGGAAGCAACAACGCGAGCTATTGATCTACAACATAATTTGCAAAATACTATCAGGACTAAGTTCATGATAAATTTAAGTTCAATTAATCATATTACTTAAGAACTCCCACTTAGATAGACATCCCTCTAATCATCTAAGTGATCACGTGATCCATATCAACTAAACCATGTCCGATCATCACGTGAGATGGAGTAGTTTCAATGGTGAACATCACTATGTTGATCATATCTACTATATGATTCACGCTCGACCTTTCGGTCTCCGTGTTGCGAGGCCATAGCTGCATATGCTAGGCTCGTCAAGTTTAACCTGAGTATTCCGCGTGTGCAACTGTTTTGCACCCGTTGTATTTGAAAGTAGAGCCTATCACACCCGATCATCACGTGGTGTCTCAGCACGAAGAACTTTCGCAACGGTGCATACTCAGGGAGAACACTTTTATCTTGAAATTTTAGTGAGAGATCATCTTATAATGCTAACGTCAATCAAAGCAAGATAAGATGCATAAAAGATAAACATCACATGTAATCAATATCAGTGATATGATATGGCCATCATCATCTTGTGCTTGTGATCTCCATCTCCGAAGCACCATCATGATCACCATCGTCACCGGCTCGACACCTTGATCTCCATCGTAGCATCGTTGTCGTCTCGCCAACTATTGCTTTTACGACTATCGCTACCGCTTAGTGATAAAGTAAAACAATTACATGGCGATTGCATTGCATACAATAAAGCGACAACCATATGGCTCCTGCCAGTTGCCGATAACTCGATTACAAAACATTATCATCTCATACAATAAAATATAGCATCATGTCTTGACCATATCACATCACAACATGCCCTGCAAAAACAAGTTAGACGTCCTCTACTTTGTTGTTGCAAGTTTTACGTGGCTGCTACGGGCTTAGCAAGAACCGTTCTTACCTACGCATCAAAACCACAACGATAGTTTGTCAAGTTGGTGCTGTTTTAACCTTCGCAAGGACCGGGCGTAGCCACACTCGGTTCAACTAAAGTGAGAGAGACAGACACCCGCCAGTCACCTTTAAGCAACGAGTGCTCGCAACGGTGAAACCAGTCTCGCGTAAGCGTACGCGTAATGTCGGTCCGGGCCGCTTCATCTCACAATACCGCTGAACCAAAGTATGACATGTTGGTAAGCAGTATGACTTATATCGCCCACAACTCACTTGTGTTCTACTCGTGCATAGCATCAACGCATAAAACCAGGCTCGGATGCCACTGTTGGGGAACGTAGTAATTTCAAAAAATTTCCTACGCACACGCAAGATCATGGTGATGCATAGCAACGAGAGGGGAGAGTGTTGTCCACGTACCCTCATAGACCGAAAGCGGAAGCGTTATCACAACGCGGTTGATGTAGTCGTACGTCTTCACGATCCGACCGATCAAGTACCGAACGCACGGCACCTCCGAGTTCAGCACACGTTCAACTCGATGACGTCCCTCGAACTCCGATCCAGCCGAGTGTTGAGGGAGAGTTTCGTCAGCACGACGGCGTGGTGACGATGATGATGTTCTACCGATGCAGGGCTTTGCCTAAGCTCCGCTACGATATTATCGAGGTGTAATATGGTGGAGGGGGGCACCGCACACGGCTAAACTATCATATATTAATTGTGTGTAGAGAGGTGCCCCCCTGCCCCCGTATATAAAGGAGCAAGGGGGAGGCCGGCGGCCAAGGGAGGAGAGGCGCGCCAGGAGGAGTCCTACCCCTACCGGGAGTAGGACTCTCCCCCTTTCCATGTTGGACTAGGAGTGGAAGGGGAAAGAGGTGGAGGGGAGGAAGGAAGGGGGGCCGCCGCCCCCCTCTCCTTGTCCTATTCGAACTGGGGGGGAAGGGGGGTGCGGCCATGCCCTAGCCTCCTCTCCTCTCTTCCACCTAGGCCCAATAAGGCCCATTAAGTTACCAGGGGGTTCCGGTAACCTCCCGGTACTCCGGAAAAATCCTGATTTCACTCGGAACACTTCCGATGTCCAAACATAGGCTTCCAATATATCAATCTTTATGTCTCGACCATTTTGAGACTCCTCGTCATGTCCGTGATCACATCCGGGACTCCGAACAACCTTCGGTACATCAAAACATATAAACTCATAATATAACTGTCATCGTAATGTTAAGCGTGCGGACCCTACGGGTTCGAGAACTATGTAGACATGACCGAGACACCTCTCCGGTCAATAACCAATAGCGGAACCTGGATGCTCATATTGGTTCCCACATATTCTACGAAGATCTTTATCGGTCAGACCGCATAACAACATACGTTGTTCCCTTTGTCATCGGTATGTTACTTGCCCGAGATTCGATCGTCGGTATCTCGATACCTAGTTCAATCTCGTTACCGGCAAGTCTCTTTACTCGTTCCGTAATACATCATCCCGCAACTAACTCATTAGTCACAATACTTGCAAGGCTTATAGTGATGTGCATTACCGAGTGGGCCCAGAGATACCTCTCCGACAATCGGAGTGACAAATCCTAATCTCGAAATACGCCAACCCAACAAGTACCTTTGGATACACCTGTAGAGCACCTTTATAATCACCCAGTTACGTTGTGACGTTTGGTAGCACACAAAGTGTTCCTCCGGTAAACGGGAGTTGCATAATCTCATAGTCATAGGAACATGTATAAGTCATGAAGAAAGCAATAGCAACATACTAAACAATCGAGTGCTAAGCTAATGGAATGGGTCAAGTCAATCACGTCATTCTCCTAATGAGGTGATCCCGTTACTCAAATGACAACTCATGTCTATGGCTAGGAAACATAACCATCTTTGATTAACGAGGTAGTCAAGTAGAGGCATACTAGTGACACTCTGTTTGTCTATGTATTCACACATGTATTATGTTTCCGGTTAATACAATTCTAGCATGAATAATAAACATTTATCATGATATAAGGAAATAAATAATAACTTTATTATTGCCTCCAGGGCATATTTCCTTCAAATGATTCACAGATCATATACAAATATGTAGCTCCAAAAGCAAAGATCTAGAAAAAACATATGTTTCCTACTAACATGGATGCTTCTCTTGGCCAACATTCAGTACAAACTGAAAGACAAATTTGTTTGTGAAGTCTACAATTCCTCTTGCAAACGTAAGTGGTTTCACCAACAGCTGGAACCATGAGAATGAACCACACATGATGGAGGAACATCCACTGCAATATGATTTGGTCTTCTCTCGATCACACGGCGAGACTATTTTCGGAATACAAACTTTAACTTAGGCAAAATGATGCCCATTGTATAATCAGACCAAAGCAATGAAGCACCTAGTGTTGGCCAATAAATAGCACAGTACTACTTTTCTGTAGTCCATGAAGTGACTATCCAATCTTTCTGTGTCTATTTTCAAATGGCACTGCATGCAGTGACTATACTATTCTCTTGTGTAGTTCAACCAAAATTGCGGTCACTTTGTGTGTTTGCCAAATAGCAACGGGCAGACATCTCTGTCTGCACAAATATCAAGCAGCTAGTAAACATATACCCCACCTTGTATTTTCGGTTTAAACATGTCTCTTCCGCTTAGCATCTGTCATGTTTTGCACTGGACAATTTGATACAGTCATGTTTTGCCCTGGACAATTTCATATTGAATTGATTTGCTTGTTCAGAGCAGAAATATAGCGCCTATTCTTCATCAGACCAAGGATATCCATGTTCGCAGTGATGGAAGAGGTGAAATCGATACAACCGAAATTGAGCATCCAATCATTGAATCCTATCCTGCAGCTCCAATGTAGGTCCACCCTGCCAATAAATTCACATGCAAACCACTAGTATCACTATCTAATGACAGTACAAAAAGAGTAGCAAGATAGTAGCAAACCATGTACCTTCTTAATGAACAGCTCATAGTGCCACCAATTGGATATAAAGGTTTGGAAGAAAACATGCTCCTAATGTTGAACCAGCTGGACTTTTTGTGCAGTTCCACTAAAAGCGAGCATCCCTGTTTGCATAGATATTGAAAGTGTGATTACTATAAAAGTGGCACTAGTTGAAGCATAGACTCACAAATATAAGCATTCCAATTTCTTAATGGGAAAAGGTAGCAAGACTGTTTCTAACCACCTGTTTGAAGGAATAAATAAGGCAACATCGGCTGATGTCAGAAAGGCATATATAGTTCTTTCTGAAAGAATGATCGATTCCTGACCTTTCCTCTTCTTTTAAGCATATTTTGTGCAGTTCAACTAAAATAAAATGCCATCACCGCCTTGACAATTCAGTGACACTGTACAAAAGGAAATGACTTAACATTACATTATGATGTTAGGTATGTAGTTGACAGGCATTAGAGACAAACTTACAGACCTCCTCCGATAACATAATGAACATTAATTTTAACAAAGGTATGACTAGCTTTACTGGGATAATTTGAGTGAACTCTCACCTTCTGTTCCTTAATATAAGACGTTTTCGCGGTTCAGTTTAAAGTACCCAAAGATCTAGTATTTAGAAAAACAGGTAGTAGTTTTCTTGAGAACATATCTGGAAAGCTTGCCACACTTTATTTATGTCCATACGCTAATGCAACACCATTCGAAATTTTGAATACTACAAATATACACCAATCCAGTGGCTAGTGCAACAGTAGAGTAGTTATTTTATTACAGGGTACAATACAATGGTTTTACTGAACATATTTCAATAAACTTTGGCACTGGAAGATTTCTATAAGAATTAACAATACAAAATGTAAAGGTAACACGTTTCAGCATTGGTATACTAGCTGTGCATGAGCATTAAACCAAATACAAAAGTCCGAAGGTAACTAGCATTATTAACTAATGATAGTATAAAAAAATTGCAAACCATGTACCTCCAAGGTAAATATCATTTCGAACTCGGGGGGACCTTAAAAATTGCTATCCCAATCTTGATAATCGATCAAACATAAAAACTTGATCGAACGAATCAAGAGAACAGCCGGAGGAGGAGGTGCCCACTCTTGACCTTTCCTCTTGTCTTCATAATTTTTTGTGCAGTTTAACCAAAATAAAATGACATCAGCGCCTTGGCATTTTGGTGACGCTGTACAATAAAATTAACTTATCTCATGAAAGTGAGGTATGTAATCTATAAGCATTAACAGTGCAAAAATCTGAAGGTAGTAACAAGTTTAATCGTTGGTATACTGGCTGTGCAACATCATTAGAATGCCTTAGCTAAAAAATCTTTAATACATCCACAATCAATAGCTAACCCTGAAATAATCCAGTGACATTAAATGGCATTGATTAAATTTATCGGTGGCATTAGACTGAGTGCGGCATTAGTTAAATGTGGCATCACTTTAGCAGTAGCATTGCTTGACTTGACTGCTGGCGTTATACTAACAGCAAAAAAGTGACAATAAGAGAATGGGAGGCCCATTCGGACAGTGGGCGCACCAGTACGATGTACCTCCACGGACGCATAGAGTGGTGAGGGAGGTATGGTTGCCCAGAGCAACAAATATCCAGGCAGCATATGTGGATTTCGTCCCAATTTTGTTATGTTTAGCCACCTTTTTCCTATGTGAGGACAACAAACCAATCGACCTGGTCATTCTCTATTGCGTTGTCATGCCTTTCTACCCTTCTTCAACCAAGAGACACGAGACTCGTTCCTTAGCTACTGATTTTCCCCTTTTCAACCTAGATGCGGGTTCGATGCCTACTCTCTTGGACAGTACAGTCTCCCTTTTCCTTATTCAACCCAGACATGGATTAGTCTGCATGAAGTAGGGTTTCCTTTAATAGTGCAAATTAAGGTTTCCATCTGCGTGACCAGCAGAGCAGAGGATAGCAAATTGGGAAGATGGTGGAGTGGAAAAAGATCCACATGCAGCGACGTGGCAGATGGGGCAATAGAACAAGGGTGTGGTTCGAAAAGAGGTAGCATACCTGAGGGTCGGTGGGAAGTGGCTTCGCTCGTGGTCGTCGTCCTCTGCACGCACTACGGCAGCGAGCTTGGGGACGGAGGCCATCTAGCGCGGGCGCTAGGTCTGAGAGGACGGCCTTGTCATCAGTGCGTGACCTCGCTCGCCGACGACGAGTGCATCAACGCTGCACGTCCTTTTCTTCCCCGGTGGATCTGTGACCACCGGTGAGGAGGGAGAGAGATGCCGTCTTTTTTAGATCTGGAGAGAGGGTGATAGTGTGAGAAGCAAGTGGGCAGCCCTTAGCAAGAAAGCTCTGAGCTCCAGCCTATATATGTTTTTATACTACTAGTACTTGAGGTGGAGTAGTGGTAGAGTAGTTTATATTTTCTCTGCAAACAGTACCAGTTAGTCGTGCTTCAAAACTGAACGGCACGCCATTAAAAAAATAAAGTCAAGAAATAATACGACACTTCGGGCCAACGCGGCCAGATCGCATTTTGCACGAGAAATTACACACCATGTTTCGTTGACATGTGGTCCCGTTCCAACATGTCAGTGAGACGACGGCGAGTCCTTTTGTACAATTTCCGAAAGGACGTGTAGGCCGGGGCGCCTCTTCGTGTACCGTGGCAAACTGGCAACCGTCCACCGACTCTTCGCCTTTCCTCTCAATTTGGAACTGCTATCGCACGCACTTTCTCCCTCCTCCATTTGCCTTCACCCTTCCTTCTGCCATTGTTCGATCGTCTTCTCCATGGAGGGAACAAGCCGGAAACGACCCCATTATTCTTGCCCCGATCTAAAAGTTGACATGGTGGGGGAACTCATTGATCGGTGCGACGTCATCACCTCGGCTAGCATGGCAGGTTCGTTCAAGAACATTCTCGACTCAACTAATAACATCATTACAAGGAACCCAAGGGTCCAGGAGCGGTTTGATCTCCCTTATCTTCTTCGCTATAAGCCTGTTCGCATGGGCGCGGACGACGGAGGCCTCGCCTTGTGCAAGTTGATGCCGCTTGATAATGATACTTGTGATGTCAAGATGCCATCGCTTAAGGGTTATGCCTGGGCTGGCCCATATGGAGATTGGGTTGTTTATATTGGGTACAAATGCGAGTGGGAACTTGTGAATGTGTACACTCATCAGCGGATTCCACTTCCAAAAATCTCAGAGTGCCCTGAGGTTGAGCACACAGATGATCTACGTACGTTCAAATACGATCATGGTGGCTGTCGTCTATGGAAGATAGCAATTTGTCGAGTCCCAACCGTTCTTGGAATTATGAGAACTATGAAGTTGTTGCTATATTCGACAAGCTTGTTGCCGTCGTTACTGATTCCACGGTTCGTCCATGGATATTGCTCAAAAATCAGTTTCTGTACACGGATGATAAGTACTATGATGCAATTAAATACGAGGATCTTGTGTTTGCTTCCACCACTCGTGGCATTGTTTTTGCATGGGATCCTCGTTGTTTCGCTACGTTTGTCTTCCACCTTAATTATAATTGTTTCATCCCCATGCATGCGGGTTAGCAAGTTTCCCTTTACTAATTAACCTTCTTCTTGTGTTTCCAAGGTCCTGTGAACATTACACCACCTATACTTGAACTTTTTTATAACCAAGGGGGAGATGACGATGGTGATGATCATGATCATGAGGACGAGCATGACTTATATACTCAGTGGAGGCTGGCAACTAATTCTGATGGATTACCTCTTCTTGTCTGTATACAGTGCACTGAGATTGTTACTACTGAGAAAGCACGTGTTGTCTCCCATGGTCGCCCTCTCCGGACCTATTCCAACACCCATTGCAGGGTATTCGGGATGGATACTGGTGTGCTAGCGCCAACACCTTCTCCCTGGTACAGTATTGATAGTCTTGGAGCAAACTCGCACTTCCTTGGACCAAACTATCCAATGATGGTTAAAGGCGATCCAGCTGCTGTTGACACAACGTTACTACCATTTATGAGAAGCAACTGTATCTATACCTCGTACATTGCGGTGGTTCCCTACCCTGCTCCTGATATATACCGCTTCAGCCTGGATGATCAGTCCCGCGTTGCTCTCGATATTGACAATAGCTGGCCCTTCCCAGAGCACCTATGGTTCAAAGCAAGCGTTTCCAACGCCAAGGATTGGTTGAGTTGAAATTCATTTCATTGCTTGTTATTTGTTGTGTGATGAAAACTTCAGTATTTACTAGAATGTTTTGTTGGAAATTGAAGGAAATATGCCCTAGAGGCAATAATAAAGTATTATATATTTCCTTATATCATGATAAATGTTTATTATTCATGCTAGAATTGTATTAACCGGAAACATAATACATGTGTGAATACATAGACAAACAGAGTGTCACTAGTATGCCTCTACTTGACTAGCTCGTTAATCAAAGA
This sequence comes from Triticum aestivum, assembly GCF_018294505.1. Taxonomy (NCBI): domain Eukaryota; kingdom Viridiplantae; phylum Streptophyta; class Magnoliopsida; order Poales; family Poaceae; genus Triticum; species Triticum aestivum. The sequence continues at coordinate 346,790 of NC_057808.1, forward strand.
TGGTTATGTTTCCTAGCCATAGACATGAGTTGTCATTTGATTAACGAGATCACCTCATTAGGAGAATGACGTGATTGACATGACCCATTACGTTAGCTTAGCACCCGATCGTTTAGTATGTTGCTATTGCTTTCTTCATGACTTATACATGTTCCTATGACTATGAGATTATGCAACTCCCGTTTACCGGAGGAACACTTTGTGTGCTACCAAATGTCACAACGTAAATGGGTGATTATAAAGGTGCTCTACAGGTGTCTCCAAAGGTACTTGTTGGGTTGGCATATTTCGAGATTAGGATTTGTCACTCCGATTGTCGGAGAGGTATCTTTGGGCCCACTCGGTAATGCACATCACTATAAGCCTTGCAAGCATTGTGACTAATGAGTTAGTTGCGGGATGATGTATTACGGAACGAGTAAAGAGACTTGCCGGTAACGAGATTGAACTAGGTATCGAGATACCGACGATCGAATCTCGGGCAAGTAACATACCGATGACAAAGGGAACAACGTATGTTGTTATGCGGTTTGACCGATAAAGATCTTCGTAGAATATATGGGAGCCAATATGGGCATCCAGGTCCCGCTATTGGTTATTGACCGGAGAGGTGTCTCGGTCATGTCTGCATAGTTCTCGAACCCAAAGGGTCCGCACGCTTAAAGTTACGATGACAGTTATATTATGAGTTTATATGTTTTGATATACCGAAGGTTGTTCGGAGTCCCGGATGTGATCACGGACATGACGAGGAGTCTCGAAATGGTCGAGACATAAAGATTGATATATTGGACGACTATATTCGGACACCGGAAGTGTTCCGGAGAAGTTTCGGATTAAACCGGAGTGCCGGAGGGTTACCGGAACCCCCCGGGGAAGTATTGGGCCTTAGTGGGCCTTGAGGGGAGAGAGAGGGCAGCAGCCAAGAGGTGGCGCGCCCCCTCCTAGGAGGAGTCCTAGTTGGACTAGGAGAGGGGGGCGCAGCCCCCTTTCCCTCTCCCTCTCTTTCCTTCCCCCTTTCTTTTCCTAGTAGGACTAGGAAAGGGGAGTCCTACTCCTACTAGGAGGAGGACTCCCCCCTCTCTTTGGTGCGCCAAGGGCAGCCGGCCTCCCCCTTGCTCCTTTATATACGGGGGCAGGGGGGCACCTATAGACACACTTGATATACGATATTTTAGCCGTGTGCGGTGCCCCCCTCCACCATATTACACCTCGATAATACCGTTGCGGAGCTTAGGCGAAGCCCTGCGTCGGTGGAACATCATCATCGTCACCACGCCATCGTGCTGACGAAACTCTCCCTCAACACTCGGCTGGATCAGAGTTCGAGGGACGTCATCGAGCTGAACGTGTGTAGAACTTGGAGGTGCCGTACGTTCGGTACTTGATTGGTCGGATCGTGAGGACGTACGACTACATCAACCGCGTTGTGATAATGCTTCCGCTGTCGGTCTACGAGGGTACGTGGACAACACTCTCCCCTCTCGTTGCTATGCATCACCATGATCTTGCATGTGCGTAGGAATTTTTTTGAAATTACTACGTTCCCCAACAGTGGCATCCGAGCCTGGTTTTATGCGTTGATGCTATGCACGAGTAGAACACAAGTGAGTTGTGGGCGATATAAGTCATACTGCTTACCAGCATGTGATACTTTGGTTCGGCGGTATTGTGAGATGAAGCGGCCCGGACCGACATTACGCGTACGCTTACGCGAGACTGGTTTCACCGTTGCGAGCACTCGTTGCTTAAAGGTGACCGGCGGGTGTCTGTCTCTCTCACTTTAGTTGAACCGAGTGTGGCTACGCCCGGTCCTTGCGAAGGTTAAAACAACACCAACTTGACAAACTATCGTTGTGGTTTTGATGCGTAGGTAAGAACGGTTCTTGCTAAGCCCGTAGCAGCCACGTAAAACATGCAACAACAAAGTAGAGGACGTCTAACTTGTTTTTGTAGGGCATGTTGTGATGTGATATGGTCAAGACATGATGTGATATAATTTGTTGTATGAGATGATCATGTTTTGTAACCGAGTTATCGGCAACTGGCAGGAGCCATATGGTTGTCGCTTTATTGTATGCAATTTAATCGCCATGTAATTGTTTTACTTTATCACTAAGCGGTAGCGATAGTCGTAAAAGCAATAAGTTGGCGAGACGACAACGATACTACGATGGAGATCAAGGTGTCGCGCCGGTGACGATGGTGATCATGATGGTGCTTCGGAGATGGAGATCACGAGCACGGTGCTTCGGAGATGGAGATGACAAGCACAAGATGATGATGGCCATATCATATCACTTATATTGATTGCATGTGATGTTAATCCTTTATGCATCTTATCTTGCTTTGATTGACGGTAGCATTATAAGATGATCTCTCACTAAAATTTCAAGACAAAAGTGTTCTCCCTGAGTATGCACCATTGCGAAAGTTCTTCGTGCTGAGACACCACGTGTTAATCGGGTGTGATAGGCTCTACATTCAAATACAACGGGTGCAAAACAGTTGCACACGCGGAATACTCAGGTTAAACTTGATGAGCCTAGCATATATACAGATATGGCCTCGGAACACAGAGAACGAAAGGTCGAGCGTGAATCATATTGTAGATATGATCAACATAGTGATGTTCACCATTGAGACTACTCCATCTCACGTGTTAATCGGACATGGTTTAGTTGCTTTGGATACATAATCACTTAGATGATTAGAGGGATGTCTATCTAAGTGGGAGTTCTTAAGTAATATGATTAATTAAACTTAAATTTATCATGAACTTAGTACCTGATAGTATCTTGCTTGTCTATGTTGTAGATAAATGGCCCGTGCTGTTGTTCCGTTGAATTTTAATGCGTTCCTTGAGAAAGCTAAGTTGAAAGATGATGGTAGCAATTACACGGACTGGGTCCGTAACTTGAGGATTATCCTCATTGCTGCACAGAAGAATTACGTCCTGGAAGCACCGCTAGGTGCCAGGCCTCCTGCAAGAGCTACGCCAGAAGTTATGAACGTCTGGCAGAGCAAAGCTGATGACTACTCAATAGTTCAGTGTGCCATGCTTTACGGCTTAGAACCGGGTCTTCAACGACGTTTTGAACATCATGGAGCATATGAGATGTTCCAGGAGTTGAAGTTAATATTTCAAGCAAATGCCCGGATTGAGAGATATGAAGTCTCCAATAAGTTCTATAGCTGCAAGATGGAAGAGAATAGTTCTGTCAGTGAGCATATACTCAGAATGTCTGGGTATAATAATCACTTGATTCAACTGGGAGTTCAACTTCCGGATGATTGCGTCATTGACAGAATTCTTCAATCACTGCCACCAAGCTACAAGAGCTTCGTGATGAACTATAACATGCAAGGGATGGAAAAGACAATTCCCGAGCTCTTCGCAATGCTAAAGGCAGCGGAGGTAGAAATCAAAAAGGAGCATCAAGTGTTGATGGTCAGTAAAACCACTAGTTTCAAGAAAAAGGGCAAAGGGAAGAAGAAAGGGAACTTCAAGAAGAACAACAAGCAAGTTGCTATTCAGGAGAAGAAATCCAAGTCTGGACCTAAGCCTGAAACTGAGTGCTTCTACTGTAAGCAGACTGGTCACTGGAAGCGGAACTGCCCCAAGTATTTGGCGGATAAGAAGGATGGCAAGGTTAACAAAGGTATATGTGATATACATGTTATTGATGTGTACCTTACTAATACTCGCAGTAGCACCTGGGTATTTGATACTGGTTCTGTTGCTAATATTTGCAACTCGAAACAGGGGCTACGGATTAAGCGAAGATTGGCTAAGGACGAGGTGACGATGCGCGTGGGAAATGGTTCCAAAGTCGATGTGATCGTCGTTAGCACGCTACCTCTACATCTACCTTCGGGATTAGTTTTAGACCTAAATAATTGTTATTTGGTGCCAGCGTTGAGCATGAACATTATATCTGGATCTTGTTTAATGCGAGACGGTTATTCATTTAAATCAGAGAATAATGGTTGTTCTATTTATATGAATAATATCTTTTATGGTCATGCACCCTTGGAGAGTGGTCTATTTTTAATGAATCTCGATAGTAGTGATACACATATTCATAATGTCGAAGCCAAAAGATGCAGAGTTAATAATGACAGTGCAACTTATTTGTGGCACTGCCGTTTAGGTCATATCGGTGTAAAGCGCATGAAGAAACTCCATACTGATGGAATTTTGGAATCACTTGGTACTTGCGAACCGTGCCTCATGGGCAAGATGACCAAAACACCGTTCTCCGGAACTATGGAGAGAGCAACAGATTTGTTGGAAATCATACATACAGATGTATGTGGTCCGATGAATATTGAGGCTCGTGGCGGATATCGTTATTTTCTCACCTTCACAGATGATTTGAGCAGATATGGGTATATCTACTTAATGAAACATAAGTCTGAAACATTTGAAAACTTCAAAGAATTTCAGAGTGAAGTTGAAAATCATCGTAACAAGAAAATAAAATTCCTACAATCTGATCGTGGAGGAGAATATTTGAGTTACGAGTTTGGTCTACATTTGAAACAATGCGGAATAGTTTCACAACTCACGCCACCCGGAACACCACAGCGTAATGGTGTGTCCGAACGTCGTAATCGTACTTTATTAGATATGGTGCAATCTACGATGTCTCTTACTGATTTACCGCTATCGTCTTGGGGTTATGCTTTAGAGACGGCTGCATTCACTCTAAATAGGACACCATCGAAATCCGTTGAGACGACGCCTTTTGAACTACGGTTTGGCAAGAAACCAAAGTTGTCGTATCTTAAAGTTTGGGGTTGCGATGCTTATGTGAAGAAACTTCAACCTGATAAGCTCGAACCTAAACCGGAGAAATGTGTCTTCATAGGATACCCAAAGGAGACTGTTGGGTACACCTTCTATCACAGATCCGAAGGCAAGATATTCGTTGCTAAGAATGGATCCTTTCTAGAGAAGGAGTTTCTCTCGAAAGATGTGAGTGGGAGGAAAGTAGAACTTGATGAGGTAACTGTACCTGCTCCCTTATTGGAAAGTAGATCATCGCAGAAATCAGTTTCTGCGACACCTACACCAATTAGTGAGGAAGATAATGATAATGATCATGAAACTTCAGATCAAGTTATTACTGAACCTCGTAGGTCAACTAGATCAAGATCCGCACCAGAGTGGTACAGCAATCCTGTTCTGGAGGTCATGTTACTAGACCATGATGAACCTACGAACTATGAAGAAGCGATGGTGAGCCCAGATTCTGCAAAATGGCTTGAAGCCATGAAATCCGAGATGGGATCCATGTATGAGAACAAAGTATGGACTTTGGTTGACTTGCCCGATGGTCGGCAAGCCATTGAAAACAAATGGATCTTCAAGAAGAAGACTGACACTGATGGTAATGTTACTGTCTATAAAGCTCGACTTGTTGCGAAAGGTTTTCGACAAGTTCAAGGGATTGACTACGATGAGACCTTCTCACCCGTAGCGATGCTTAAGTCTGTCCGAATCATGTTAGCAATTGCCGCATTTTATGATTATGAAATTTGGCAAATGGATGTCAAAACTGCATTCCTGAATGGATTTCTGGAAGAAGAGTTGTATATGATGCAACCGGAAGGTTTTGTCGATCCAAAGGGAGCTAACAAAGTGTGCAAGCTCCAGCGATCCATTTATGGACTGGTGCAAGCCTCTCGGAGTTGGAATAAACGCTTTGATAGTGTGATCAAAGCATTTGGTTTTATACAGACTTTTGGAGAAGCCTGTATTTACAAGAAAGTGAGTGGGAGCTCGATAGCATTTCTGCTATTATATGTGGATGACATATTACTGATTGGAAATGATATAGAATTTCTGGATAGCATAAAGGGATACTTGAATAAGAGTTTTTCAATGAAAGACCTCGGCGAAGCTGCATATATATTAGGCATTAAGATCTATAGAGATAGATCAAGACGCTTAATTGGACTTTCACAAAGCACATACCTTGACAAAGTTTTGAAGAAGTTCAAAATGGATCAAGCAAAGAAAGGGTTTTTTCATGTACTGCAAGGTGTGAGATTGAGTAAGACTCAATGCCCGACCACTGTAGAAGATAGAGAGAAGATGAAAGATGTTCCCTATGCTTCAGCCATAGGCTCTATCATGTATGCAATGCTGTGTACCAGACCTGATGTGTCCCTTGCTATAAGTTTAGCAGGGAGGTACCAAAGTAATCCAGGAGTGGATCACTGGACAGCGGTCAAGAACATCCTGAAATACCTGAAAAGGACTAAGGATATGTTTCTCGTTTATGGAGGTGACAAAGAGCTCATCGTAAGGGGTTACGTTGATGCAAGCTTTGACACTGATCCGGACGATTCGAAATCGCAAACCGGATACGTATTTACATTGAACGGTGGAGCTGTCAGTTGGTGCAGTTCTAAGCAAAGTGTCGTGGCGGGATCTACGTGTGAAGCGGAATACATAGCTGCTTCGGAAGCAGCAAATGAAGGAGTCTGGATGAAGGAGTTCATATCCGATCTAGGTGTCATACCTAGTACATCGGGACCAATGAAAATCTTTTGTGACAATGCTGGTGCAATTGCCTTAGCAAAGGAATCCAGATTTCACAAGAGAACCAAGCACATCAAAAGACGCTTCAATTCCATCCGGGATTTAATCCAGGTGGGAGAGATAGAAATTTGCAAGATACATACGGATCTGAATGTTGCAGACCCGTTGACTAAGCCTCTTCCACGAGCAAAACATGATCAGCACCAAGACTCCATGGGTGTAAGAATCATTACTATGTAATCTAGATTATTGACTCTAGTGCAAGTGGGAGACTGAAGGAAATATGCCCTAGAGGCAATAATAAAGTATTATATATTTCCTTATATCATGATAAATGTTTATTATTCATGCTAGAATTGTATTAACCGGAAACATAATACATGTGTGAATACATAGACAAACAGAGTGTCACTAGTATGCCTTTACTTGACTAGCTCGTTAATCAAAGATGGCTATGTTTCCTAGCCATAGACATGAGTTGTCATTTGATTAACGAGATCACCTCATTAGGAGAATGACGTGATTGACATGACCCATTACGTTAGCTTAGCACCCGATCGTTTAGTATGTTGCTATTGCTTTCTTCATGACTTATACATGTTCCTATGACTATGAGATTATGCAACTCCCGTTTACCGGAGGAACACTTTGTGTGCTACCAAACGTCACAATGTAAATGGGTGATTATAAAGGTGCTCTACAGGTGTCTCCAAAGGTACTTGTTGGGTTGGCATATTTCGAGATTAGGATTTGTCACTCCGATTGTCGGAGAGGAATCTCTGGGCCCACTCGGTAATGCACATCACTATAAGCCTTGCAAGCATTGTGACTAATGAGTTAGTTGCGGGATGATGTATTACGGAACGAGTAAAGAGACTTGCCGGTAACGAGATTGAACTAGGTATCGAGATACCGACGATCGAATCTCGGGCAAGTAACATACCGATGACAAAGGGAACAACGTATGTTGTTATGCGGTTTGACCGATAAAGATCTTCGTAGAATATATGGGAGCCAATATGGGCATCCAGGTCCCGCTATTGGTTATTGACCGGAGAGGTGTCTCGGTCATGTCTGCATAGTTCTCGAACCCAAAGGGTCCGCACGCTTAAAGTTACGATGACAGTTATATTATGAGTTTATATGTTTTGATATACCGAAGGTTGTTCGGAGTCCCGGATGTGATCACGGACATGACGAGGAGTCTCGAAATGGTCGAGACATAAAGATTGATATATTGGACGACTATATTCGGACACCGGAAGTGTTCCGGAGAAGTTTCGGATTAAACCGGAGTGCCGGAGGGTTACCGGAACCCCCCGGGGAAGTATTGGGCCTTAGTGGGCCTTGAGGGGAGAGAGAGGGCAGCAGCCAAGAGGTGGCGCGCCCCCTCCCAGGAGGAGTCCTAGTTGGACTAGGAGAGGGGGGCGCAGCCCCCTTTCCCTCTCCCTCTCTTTCCTTCCCCCTTTCTTTTCCTAGTAGGACTAGGAAAGGGGAGTCCTACTCCTACTAGGAGGAGGACTCCCCCCTCTCTTTGGTGCGCCAAGGGCAGCCGGCCTCCCCCTTGCTCCTTTATATACGGGGGCAGGGGGGCACCTATAGACACACTTGATATACGATATTTTAGCCGTGTGCGGTGCCCCCCTCCACCATATTACACCTCGATAATACCGTTGCGGAGCTTAGGCGAAGCCTTGGGTCGGTGGAACATCATCATCGTCACCACGCCATCGTGCTGACGAAACTCTCCCTCAACACTCGGCTGGATCGGAGTTCGAGGGACGTCATCGAGCTGAACGTGTGTAGAACTTGGAGGTGCCGTACGTTCGGTACTTGATCGGTCGGATCGTGAAGACATACGACTACATCAACCGCGTTGTGATAATGCTTCCGCTGTCGGTCTACGAGGGTACGTGGACAACACTCTCCCCTCTCGTTGCTATGCATCACCATGATCTTGCGTGTGCGTAGGATTTCTTTTGAAATTACTACGTTCCCCAACAGAAATAATCTATAATCCAACATGTATCATCGTTGTCGTTGTGTGTTGATGACTTGTTGTATGTAATGAATGGTACATTTGCAAATGCGTGTCATAGACTCAATTTATGAATGGTTTTCGAGTCACTTCTTGGAGCGTGAGTACCGTAGTAGTATAGCCACACTAGTAGGAAAAGGGGCTTTTACCCCGGTTCATAAGGGCGTTTAGTCCCGGTTCTGGAACCAGGACTAAAGGGTCATTACTAATGCCCTAGCCCTTTAGTCCCGGTTCTTACACGAACCGGGAGTAAAGGCCGTCCACGTGGCCGGTGCGGGGAGCCCAGGCAGGAGGGCCTTTTGTCCCGGTTGGTGTCACCAACCGGGACCAATAGGCATCCACGCGTCAGCACCTGGCAGGAGCTGAGGTTTTTGTTTTTTTTGAAAGGGGGTGGTTTAGGGGTTTTGGGGGGTTAATTTAGGTGTTTCATATATTGTGTTAGCTAGCTAATTAATAGAGAGAAGTGTCCTCTCTTATCTCTGTGCTTGGTCGACGCTATGTACTATATACGTATGGAGAGGAGTAGACACGCTAGCTAGTAATCAAATGAAGGAACAGAAGATCGTCATGAACATATGCATACAGAGAGAAGTGATATCGACCACCTCTCCTTCTCCGAGATATTGGTCGAACAACAAGTTCTCGTATGTCTATCCGACACTACCGGCTACATATATACAATAATTATCTCTTACAATACAATCTCCTAATTATATTGTAGGAACACAGGGTCCACATAGTATTCTCCATTTTCAGCGATCACGTGGTCAAGGAAGAATGCCGCCAATTCCTCTTGAATTCCTCGCATACGATCTTCTGCTAGGAGTTCATCCCGCTTCCGAAAAATCTAATTTGAAGAAGGGGGTCAATACATATATATATGAATAAATGAAACTCAACACAAATGATGGTAATAAAATAAAATTGTGAATATTGTTGCTTACGCACTTCATATTGTTCTTCAATGTAGCGCCGCTCACAGGTATGGTAGCGGATGGACTCGCAAACATAGTATCCACAGTAATTATTCCCGGGTTGCTGCCACAACCACTTTACAAGAAATAGAGGTCAATCAAACTGATAAGCAAGCATGCTAAATGGTATTGATCAAACTAGCGCTTGAATCACTAGGAGATGCGCGGAACATGCTACTATAGTACTTACTTTTGGGTGTCTAAATTGCAGCTGGTTCGGCAGTCCCGGGGCTTTTGAGGTGAATTTTCTCCAAACCCTGCCAGACAAAGAAAACAATTACTTGATATCAGGAAATGAACAAAGTTGCTGATATGGTGGATAATGATCGATTTAACTTACTTCTGGAGCATTTGAGTCATGTTCGCATAGTCCTGGGGATCTTTTCGTCTCGAGTCTAAGACGGTTACTACTCCCGGCTCAAGCTTAATCTCTAGGAGAATATAGTGGAAACTGCACATGCATGCATAAGTCATCAATTACATTACCATAACCTGGACTAATAAGGGAAACCGAATATGCACAAGACAGTAACACTCACTTGAAGTTGTAAGCAAAGAGTATTATATCTTTGTTTTGATTTAATACCAACGATTGTAGCAAGTTGGCCTCGGCTTCTTTGGGATGTTTTTCAACCGTATATGCATCTATGAGATTTGTGTTAATGAACCCAATATCACCAATTTGTCTTTTCTTCAATTCGGCGATCTTCAATCTGCATAATATAGTGAGGATAAGTATAAATACATGCAATGAAAGAGCTGACCTATATAGAGAGACTTAATGACAGAAGTAGTACTACTTACAGACAGTAGCAAGTGATCGTTGTTTTATCGAGGGACTTTTGATTGTAAAACTAGAAGAAATCCTCAAATGGAACATTCAGCAGTTCAATTCCAACGAGGTCATGCTCCGGTTTAACTCTCAGCGTCAAAGTACTCATCCCATCAGACTCTCTGCAGGTTTTCATGTACCAATCATGTAGTCTTCGCATCATCGTGCTTAGAGATCTGACATCTTTGACGAGAGGCTTCCCATAATGGTATTTGTGTTCGTCCACCTCCATGATTTCATAATGTACATCGTCGGGCAGGTAATCTCCAAGATTGCTATAACCGGGCACCATACCCGGATCATTAGCGACGATGTCTTTTGACACCTTGAGTGGGGGGCACGATTGGTTCGCTTGTTCGCCGAGCTGGGCAATTTTTTTCCCAGCTCGTCGTTCTTTCATCCTTTTATCACTGACAGTACTTCCCGACCGCTCCGCTTCGGCATATGCCTTTCCAAGAACGCGCTCATAGTTGCCTCTCGGCGGAGACTTTGGTGGTTTTGTCCGGGCAGCCAGAGTGCGCTTTGCTTTCACCGGATATACCTTCTCTTCCGGAGGTGGATGTTTCTTTGCTTTCACCCCTTCAAAGAAGTTCTTCACTTCGGCTCGCACGATCTTCACGTTCTCCTCCTCGGTCCTCTCATATGGTAACTTCTCTGGAGTCTTCAGAGAAGGACCAAATCTGTATTGCCTCCCGCCTCTGGCAGCTGTACTGCTAGACGCCGGCAGAGCAGACGGAGTGGCTGTGGCTGTCTTCTTTTCTTGCTTACGAGGCGGAGGAGAAGGACTACGACGCGCCGGAGCAGCCGCAGCGGCGGCGGGTCTCTCCCGCCCTTGCTGACGAGGCAGAGAAGGAGGAGGCTGGCTGCTCTGGCGCGCCGGCGCTGGCAAAGAAGGAGGCAGAGTGCCGCCACGCGCCGGAGAAGGAGGCTGAGTGCCCTGATCACTCGCCGGAGGAGGAGGCGGAGGAGGAGGCGGAGGAGGAGGCGGAGTGCCCTTACTCGCCGGAGCCGTCCAGTTCGGAAGCTTGATGAGCTCCTTCCGCCATAGGCATGGAGTGTTCAGAGCTAAACCCAGCCGAGTCTCCCCTTCACCGGTAGGGTGGTCAAGCTGGAGGTCCTCATATCCCTCCGTTATTTCATCCACCATCACCCTAGCATATCCTTCTGGAATCGGCCGGCAGTGGTAGGTTGCGCCGGGTTCAGTAGGTAAAACAGAGCCAACAGCCGCCTTGACTTTCAAGTTCTGCCATTCCGCCATAAGGTGGCAATGTTGAGACTCCGTGATAGCATCCACGGGGTATCTAGGAGTAGCCGCATGCTCCAGCTGAGGCAGCTCGGTGGAAGCCACGCTGCTTCTATGCTGAGATGGCGGTGTAGCTTCGGGGGTAGTTTCGGCATCTCGATTGCCGTCTCGTTCCTCTAGCACTTGAACCCTTTCGTGCAGACGCTGAATTTGGATCTGCTCCACTTTTTTCCTCCTCTCCTGGGTTTTGTAACCGCCCGCGTCCGGAAAACCAGCCTTCCATGGAACGGAGCCTGGCGTGCCTCGTGTCCGTCCAGGGTGCTCAGGATTCCCGAGGGCCATTGTGAGCTCGTCATTCTCTCTATCTGGAACGAACGTCCCTCGCTGCGCTGCATCGATATAGTGCTTAAGCTTCTTGACGGGTATTGCAAGTTGCTCGTCCGTCCAATGACACCTCCCTGATACAGGGTCCAAGGTTCCGCCAGCCCCGAAGAACCAAGTTCGGTAACGGTCTGGCCAGTTCATTGTCTCTGGTTCGATCCCTTTATCAAGCAGATCCCTCTCAGACTTGGCCCACTTAGGCCGGGCTTTGAGGTAGCCACCTGACCCCGTGCGATGGTGAAGCTTCTTCTTCGCAGCATTCATCTTGTTTGTCGCTGACATCTTCTTACTCTTTTCCGATGTCTTGTGGGCCATGCGGGCCAGTGATCTCTGATCTTCTCATACCGGCCGATGAATTCTGGTGTCTCTTCTTTGTCGACAAACGTTTTCAGCTCATTCTTCCACCTCCTGAATAGGTCTGCCATCTTCTTAAGAGCATGAGACTTGATTAATTGCTCTATAACTGGCTTCTCTGGATCCTCCTCTGGCGGTAGGGTGAAATTTGCCTTCAGGTCAGTCCAAAGATCATCTTTCTGCATATCATTGACATAAGACACCTTAGGGTCTTCCTTCTTAGGCTTATACCATTGGTGGATGCTGATCGGGATCTTGTCCCTAACTAGAACCCCACACTGAGCAGCAAAAGCATCCTTTGTCCGGAGGGGTTCAATCGGTTGGCCGTCGCGCGCGATTGCTGTGATCTCAAACCTTTCATCCGAGCGCAACTTTCTCTTCAGGCCTCGTCTCTTTACCGCAGTTGTGCTCGATCCGGAGGGCTATAAAAAAGAAGAAAGACGAGTGTTAATTAATATGTGTACATACCAAAACAATGAATGCATCAATTAGCTAGTCAGCACAGGCTTAACTAATATATTTACCTGGCCGGACTCTGTTCGGTCACTGGAGCCGTCACCACGGGCTCCTTCTTGCACCAGCATTGGGTCACCAGAGCCATCATAATCATGTCTTTCCTCCTCCACTCTTCGATCACTGCAGCCTGCTTCTTCACCCTGTTCTTCCAGACCATCATTGTCGTTAAGATACGACAAGATATCACCTCCGGCTAAGATTATGTCCCCCAACACATCTTCTGCTTGCTCATCTCGTCCGTGCTCCATTGTTTCTGCAAATATTACAACATGGCAATTATTACACAAACATGACAGCAGGTGGATATATTAGTGCAAACGTAGACCTAGCTTATTCCGGGTTTGGGGTGGCCTAGGCAACGCTTCAAGGGTAGGGGCGCGGCGGGAGGGGGTAGGAGACCGACATCGTTTTTTTCTAGGGTTTGGGTGTCCTCGAGAGTTTTGGTCGAGCGAGAGGGCCGGGGGGTGCTCCGTGGTATAAGTTATCATGGTCGAGAGGGGGTATACATATCGACCGTCCATCATGTCGAAGTTATCTGGGAGGGAGTTATATATATCGACAACGACGACATACATACACGGGAAAATAATGTTATCGGGGAGGGGGTTGTGACGCCCCCGATTTGACCGTACACTAATCATGCACGCAAATGTGTACGATCACGATCAGGGACTCACGGGAAGATATCACAACACAACTCTACAACATAAATAAGTCATACAAGCATTATAATACAAGCCAGGGGCCTCGAGGGCTCGAATACAAGTGCTCGATCATAGACGAGTCAGCGGAAGCAACAATATCTGAGTACAGACATAAGTTAAACAAGTTTGCCTTAAGAAGGCTAGCACAAAAGTAGCAACGATCGAAAAGGCAAGGCCTCCTGCCCGGGACCTCCTAACTACTCCTGGTCGTCGTCAGCGGGCTGCACGTAGTAGTAGGCACCTCCAGTGTCGTAGGTGTCGTCGTCGGCGGTGGCGTCTGGCTCCTGGACTCCAGCATCTGGTTGCGACAACCAGATAGAAAGGAAAAAAAGGGGAAAAGAGGGAGAGAAGCAACCGTGAGTACTCATCCAAAGTACTCGCAAGCAAGGAGCTATACTACATATGCATGGGTATATGTGTAAAGGGGCATATCAGTGGACTGAACTGCAGAATGCCAGAATAAGAGGGGGATAGCTAGTCCTGTCGAAGACTACGCTTCTGGACATCTCCATCTTGCAGCATGTAGAAGAGAGTAGATTGAAGTCCTCCAAGTAGCATCGCATAGCATAGTCCTACCCGGCGATCCCCTCCTCGTCGCCCTGTTAGAGAGCGATCACTGGGTTGTATCTGGCACTTGGAAGGGTGTATTTTATTCAGTATCCAGTTCTAGTTGTCATAAGCTCAAGGTACAACTCCGGGTCGTCCTTTTACCGAGGGACACGGCTATTCGAATAGATAAACTTCCCTGCAGGGGTGCACCACATAACCCAACACGCTCGATCCCATTTGGCCGGACACACTTTTCTGGGTCATGCCCGGCCTCGTAAGATCAACACGTTGCAGCCCCACCTAGGCTCAACAGAGAGGTCAGCACGCCGGTCTAAACCTATGCGCGCAGGGGTCTGGGCCCATCGCCCTATGCACACCTGCACGTTGCGTACGCGGCCGGAAGCAGACCTAGCCCCCTTAATACAAGCGCGAGCTTACGGTCCAATGCGGCGCGCGCCACTCAGTTGCTGACGTCAAAAGAGCTTCGGCTGATACCACGACGTCGGGATACCCATAACTACTCCCACGTAGATGGTTAGTGCGTATAGACCAAATGGCCAGACTCAGATCAAATACCAAGATCTCGTTAAGCGTGTTAAGTATCCGCGAACGCCGACCAGGGCCAGGCCCACCTCTCTCCTGGGTGGTCTCAACCTGCCCTGTCGCTCTGCCACAAAGTAACAGTCGGGGGCCGTCAGGAACCCAGGCCCACCTCTACCGGGGTGGAGCCACCTGTCCTTTCAGCCCCCTCATCAGGATCACTTGCGGGTACTCAACGAGCCGACCCGACTTTAGTCACCACATGTGTCATGTATAATGTATATAGTATATACCCGTGATCACCGCCCAGGTGATCACGGCCCGATAGTATAGCACAGCAGACGGACAAGAATGCAGGGCCACTGATGGAAATCTAGCATCCTAGACTAAGCATGTAGGATTGCAGGTAAAGGTAACAACAATAGTAGCAAGGATAGGCTATGCATCAGGATAGGATATCGGAAAGCAGTAACATGCTACACTACTCTAATGCAAGCAGTATAGAGAAGAATAGGCGATATCTGGTGATCAAGGGGGGGGCTTGCCTGGTTGCTCTGGCAAGTAGGAGGGGTCGTCGACTCCGTAGTCGAACTGGGCAGCAGCAGTGTCGGTCTCGTAGTCTACCGGAGAGAAGAGGGGGAAGAAACAGTAAATACAATGCAAACATAAGCATGACGATGCGTGACATGACAATGAGCG
Organism: Triticum aestivum; assembly: GCF_018294505.1. Taxonomy (NCBI): domain Eukaryota; kingdom Viridiplantae; phylum Streptophyta; class Magnoliopsida; order Poales; family Poaceae; genus Triticum; species Triticum aestivum. The sequence goes on from NC_057808.1 coordinate 362,173, forward strand.
GTGCTAGGGGTGTCCTAACGGGACAGTAGGTGGTACCGGTGAAGGGGGGGAACATCCGGGAGGTATTCCCGATGTTTCGCGTTTCCGGACAGACGGACCGGAGGGGGAAAGTTGCTAGTTCGATAGGTTAGGGAGGTGTGGTGGACGAACGGACTGCGTAATTGGATTCGTCTCGTCGTTCTGAGCAACTTTCATATAGAAAACATTTTCATCCGAGTTACGGTTTAAAAGATATGAATTTTCAAAGTTTATTTGAATTTCTGGAATTATTTATATTAAGCAAAAAATGAATTATGATGTCAGCATGAGGCAATGCTGACGTCAGCAGGTCAACAGGTCGGCTGACCAGTCAAACCAGACAGGTGGGTCCAGTGGGACCCACATGTCAGCCTCTGTTAGTCTAATATTTAGTTAAACTAAACTAACAGTCTAATTAGAGGGGTGGGCCCCATATGTCAGTGAGTGATTAGTTAAACTAATTATTTTTATTTATAAAACATTTTTATTTTTCTTTTTCTTTTTTAATTTTTGCGGCGGGGCCCGCATGTCAGTGACTGGGCCTGCCCAGTCAGCACGTTGACCCAGTCAACGGGGCCCACGGGGCCCACTGGCAGGGGCACTGGGGTGGCCCCAGGCCAGCCACGTCGGCGGCAGGTCAGTACGGCGGCCGGAGCAACTCCGGCGAGCCAAACGCGGCGGCGCGGCTCGGGAGGGGTGCGGGTTTCGCGCACAGGGGGTTTGCGGGGCCGTGGCTGGGCGCGTTCGACGCGGCTCGGCGCCGTGCGTCCAATGGTGGTGGCCGGAGGGGCTAGAACGGCCGGGGGCGAGCGCTACGAGCTCGCCGGCGGTGAGGTGCTACGGGCTGGGGGCGGGTGCTGCGTTAGAGCGCGCGAGCGGCCGAACTAAGTAGCTAGGCGGGTGCGGCACGGTGCGGTCGAGCTAGCGGGCCTACGCCCGTGACCATTTGGTCACCGGAGACCCGCCGGCGGCGAGCTCCGCGGCGCGGCATTCGGGCGCGCGTGGGGGAGCAGCTAGGGAACGCGGGTGAGCTAACGGAGAGGGGGAGGAGAAGCGGGAGCTCACAGCGGAGCCGTAGGGAGTGGCAGTGAGCTCGGGGAGGGCGCGGGGTAGCCGGAATCGGCGACGATCGACGGCGGCCGTGCGGGGAAGACGAGCTCGGGGAGGTCGGTGCAGTGGCACTCGGCTCGTTCCCGGTGGCGTAGTCGACGTAGTCGACGGCGGGGAGTCGTTCGGGCACGTCGTCGGGGCAATCGGGGCACGGTGGCCGCGGGAACGACGGTGAACGGCGGCGAGCGCGCTCGGGCAGAGGGGATCAAAGGGG
>NC_057808.1:363982-373492 GCF_018294505.1 Triticum aestivum
GACCCCGGTCGGGGGAACAGGGAAGGGGACGCGGGGGGAGAGTGGGCTGGGGCGACTGGGCCGGGGGGTGGCGGCCCAGTTTGGGCCACGGGTCCAGTGGGGGAACGGGCCTTTTCCTTTTTTTCTTTTTCTCTGTCTGTTCTATTTTCTGTTTTCCTTTTATTTGTTTATTTTCTTTTCTGTTTTATTTCATTTAAAAGTATTTAGGTATTTTATAAAAATGTGTTTTCTCCACCATAATTACCAGTGTAATATTTGGCACCCACCGAACATTTTTGTTTAAACTTTTGAAAACTTTTATTTTTCACTTTAATTATATTTGAAGTTTGAACTAGGAGTTTGGAAAGGAAGGTGATTCAAATGTGATCAAGCCCTGTTTAGCAACATGATTAGCTTAATCACAGGGAGTTACTGTAGCATGATTCTCAGGGTGTTACAAATCTCCTCCACTACAAGAAATCTCGTCCCGAGATTTAGGAGGTAGAAGGAAACAGTGCGGGGTATTCTTCGCGCAGACGATCCTCTCGTTCCCAAGTGGCCTCATCTTCAGAATGGTGCGACCACTGGACTTTGAGAAACTTGATCGCCTTCTGACGTGTGCGGCGTTCAGCTTGGTCGAGAATGCGGACCGGTTGCTCCTTATAGGAGAGGTCTTGCTGCAATTCGAGCACTTCATGATCCACAGCTCGGATTGGATCCTTGAAGCAACGGCGGAGCTGTGACACATGGAACACATCGTGAACCTGAGAAAGGTTCGGCGGTAGCTCCAGTTAGTATGCCACTTTTCCACGCCTTTCGAGAATAGCGAATGGGCCAATATAGCGAGGAGCTAGTTTGCCCTTGATCCCGAAGCGGTGAGCACCCTTCATAGGTGTGACTCGAAGATAAGCCTTTTCGCCAGGTTGATAGACCATGTCTTTATGATGACGGTCATACTGACTCTTCTGACGTGACTGAGCAGTCTTGAGATTCTCGCGAATAATGAGGACTTGTTCTTCGGCATCTTGGATAATATCCGGACCGAAGAGTGGACGTTCCCCAGTTTCTGACCAGTTCAGAGGGGTTCGGCACTTTCGTCCATATAACACTTCGAAGGGGGCCATCTTCAGACTAGCTTGATAGCTATTATTATAAGAGAACTCAGCATACGGGAGAGATTCCTCCCATTTCTTGCCGAAGGAAATAACGCAAGCTCGAAGCATGTCTTCGAGAACTTGATTGACGCGTTCAACTTGTCCTTGCGATTGAGGATGAAACGCAGTACTGAATGACAGATGAGTGCCCATAGCTTCTTGGAAACTTGCCCAGAATCTTGAAGTGAATAAGCTACCACGGTCTGAACTAATAATCAATGGAATACCGTGGAGTGAAACAATCCTGGACATATAGAGCGTTGCCAACTGGCTAGCAGTGTTCGTTTCTTTGACCTCCAGGAAATGTGCAACTTTAGAAAGCCGGTCAATGACGACAAGAATAGCATCATTACCTTTCTGTGATTTGGGAAATCCAGTGACGAAGTCCATCTCAACATGGTCCCATTTCCATTCAGGAATAGAGATAGGTTGCAGAGTTCCAGCAGGCCTTTGATGTTCTGCTTTGATACGACGGCAAACGTCACACTCAGCAACATAACGAGCAATGTCTTGCTTCATATTAGACCACCAGAATCTCTGACGGATGTCTTGGTACATCTTTGTACTACCAGGATGGATACATAGAGGCGTATCATGAGCTTCTTTCATAACTTCCTGTGTCATATCCAGGTTTTTCTCTGCACATGGCACCACTAGGCGGCCCTTGAAGTATAGGGTGCCATCTTCAGCAATGGTGAAGAATGAGGGCTTTCCTTCTGCGAGGTAGCGCTTAATCTTGTGGGCTTCAGAGTCATACCTCTGTAGCCTTTTTCCTCGAGATCTGGTTTAGCAACTAGGGTATTGAGGGAACCCTGGGCAACAACGTGGAGGTTCACCTTGCCAAATTCCTTAGGAGGGGGAGCGAGTGCACCCGGAGGAACAATATGGAGGTTCAGCTTCCTGAATTCTTCAACAAGCGAGGGCTGAACTTTATGAAACTGGAGGTGGTTGCAGTAAGACTTGCGGCTCAAGGCATCAGCCATTACATTAGCCTTGCCTGGCGTATAGGAAATACCCAAGTCAAAGTCTGCAACAAGCTCCATCCATCTCTGCTGACGGAGGTTCAGATCTGGTTGAGTAAACAGATACTTCAGACTTTGGTGGTCAGTGAAGATCTCGCAACGATTACCGAGAAGGTAATGTCGCCACTGCTTCAGCGCATGAATGACAGCAGCAAGTTCGAGGTCGTGAACTGGGTAGTTCTCTTCGTGAGGGCGCAATTGTCGAGAGGCATAAGCAATCACTTTGCGGTCTTGCATTAGGACACAGCCTAATCCTTGACGTGAAGCATCGCAGTAGATGACGAAGTCCTTCTTAGTATCAGGTGGAGCTAGAACTAGGGCAGAAGTCAACTTGTCTTTGAGTGCCTGGAAACTTTCCTGACATTAGTCTGTCCATTGGAACTTGACGCCCTTATGTAACAGGTTAGTCAGAGGCCTGGCGATCTTGGAGAAGTTCTCGACAAATCGACGGCAATAGCTGGCGAGACCGAGAAAACTTCTGACTTGCTTAACGTTCTTGGGAGGAGTCCAATCAAGAATAGCCTGAACTCGCTCGGGGTTGACGGCAATACCATCCTTAGAGATGACATGCCCTAGATAGGTTACTTCCGGTAGCCAGAATTCACATTTGGAGAACTTGGCATAAAGTTGATGTTCTCGTAGCTTTTCCAGCACAAGTCGAAGATGTTCAGCATGTTCTTCTTCGTTCTTGGAAAATATCAGGATATCATCCAGATAAACCACGACGAACTTGTCGAGGTAATCCATGAATATGTAGTTCATCAGACGAGAGAAAGTGGCTGGAGCATTGGTTAAACCGAAAGACATGACGGTGTACTCGTATGAACCATAGCGAGTCACGAAGGCGGTCTTTGGGATATCCTCTTCGCGAACACGGATCTGGTGGTAGCCCAACCTCAAGTCGAGCTTAGAGAACACTGACGAACCCGCCAGTTGATCATACAGATCATTGATCCGAGGAAGAGGGTATTTATTCTGAATGGTAGCTTGGTTTATAGGACGGTAGTCTTGAACTAACCGGTTTGTCCCATCCTTCTTCTTGACAAAGGGAGAAGGTGCTCCCCAAGGAGAGCAACTTGGGCGAATGAATCCTTTGCGAAGAGACTTGTCGATTTCCTCCTTAAGCTCAAGGAGCTCATGCGGCGGCATTTTGTAGGGTCGCTTGGCTATAGGAGTGGTGCCTGGTTTCAAGTCGATGATGAATTCGACAGCTCTAGCAGGGGGAATCCCCGGTAGTTCTTCAGGGAAGACGTCGAGGAATTCACGCACGACGGGAATGTTTTCAATGCCCTCGAGTGGTGCAGCGTTCAATGCATTCAATGCATAGAGCCTTGCCTCGGCATTTTGCACCAGATTAGCTTGGTAAGCAACTATTTCATCTGAAGGGTGTAGCAGATGGACGGTTTTAGTGGCGCAAACTATAGAAGTAGTATGCGCTTTCAACCAATCCATACCCAAAATGAGGTCGATGTTAGACGACTTCAGGATAATGGGAGAGGCATAGAATTCCAGCCCTTCGATTTCCACGGGGACATCGATGCCAACCAAGGAGGTTTGACACTGTCCCACGGGGGTTTTGACCAATACAGAGGTGTTCATCTCCTCACATTTAACGTCGTGCTTGTATGCAAAATCTTCTGACATGAATGAATGCGATGCACCTGTATCAAATAAAACGGATGCTGGTACTGAATTTACGAGGAGTGTACCCATCACAGTAGCAGGCTGGTCTTGAGCTTCGTTGAGATCAACATGGTTGGCATGAGCACGACCATAAGGCTTAGCATTGTTGCTGCGGGGCTGGTTGTTACCACGGCCCGTTGCTGGAAGGGCAAGTTGATTCTGATTCTGATGGCAGTCCCTGGCACGGTGACCTGGTTGCCCACACTTGTAGCACATACCATTATTGGGAGTGGGAACAGGAGCTTGGGATGGTGGAGCTGGAAGTCTTGACTGCCTAGATGGTGGTGGAGGCAGACGAGGTGCAGCATAGGTCTGCCTTGGGGCAGATGCATTTGGACGGTACATGCTGTTCGGGATCCATATCTTACGCTTCTGTGCGGGCGAACCCGAAGATGAGCCCGTGTCACGGTTGCGCCTGTGAGAGCTCTGGTATTCCTGCAGACCAGTTTCGACATTGATGGCCTTGTTCACCAAGGTGGCAAAATCAGCAAAGTCATGCACTAGAAGTGCGAGCTTGATGTCAGCTTGAAGGCCATCACGGAACTTCTCCTGTCTGTGTGCATCAGTTGCAATGTCTTCTTCAGCATAGCGGGACAAGTCCAGAAACTCCCACTGATAAGCTTCGACAGATTTGTTGCCTTGGGTGAGGTTGCGGAACTCACGCTTCTTCCGGTCCATGACTCCCTGAGGAATAAAGCGGGCACGAAAAGCTGCTTGGAAGTCTGGCCAGGTGATGATTGTTCCAGCTGGCAGAGTACGCCTGTAGCTGTCCCACCATTGAGCTGCGGGTCCCTTCAGAAAGAAGGAAGCAAAATTGACATAGCTGGCAGGGGCTACATCAGCAGACTCCAACTCATAGGTGATGTCACGGAGCCAGTCATCAGCATCCAGAGGCTGAGTTGAGCTGCGGTAGATGGTTGGGTTGAGGCGTATGAAATCATGAAGAGTCACTTGGGCTGGCTGCTGGTTCATATTGGGGCGAGGAAACTGAGCCATCATGTTTTCCATGAATTGGCGGTTCAGTTCAAACTGTTGGATCATACCAGCCATGTACTCAGGTGGTGGTGGGGCATCGCCACCACGACCACGACCACCTGGTCTAACCATCCTGCTAATATATAACAGGGGTGGTTCAACATTGAGAAATATTTACAAAGACAAGAATCATTCATGACGAAACATGCATAACGAAAGGAGCACGATAGCTACTACATAATAGTCGGCATAACTTACAAAAGGGGTCATGCATAGAGTTCAGTACATAGAGTTCAGTACATGGACTAGAACATCATAGGCGGCACACAGGCTCGCGGCGACTGCAACTAATACTACAAGCAAGCCTACATCAGTCCCAAGAGGTACTGTGGAGGTAATCGTAGCCCGACAGCTGGTAGTGAGGCAACGGATAGCCCTCCACGTCAGCAGACTGGGGGCCGCGGATACTCAGGTGTAGAGCCCAACGCTCAGGTGGCAGAAGAGGACCAAGTGCGGGAGAGTAGCCTCCCACCTCTGGCCAACCGACACCGTGGGGCATCACGGTCCTGGCTGGGTAGATCGCAGTACGCGGTACCTGTCCAGATCGGACAAAGGGGTGCAGCAGCGTCAGAGCACGGTAAAGGTGCTGTCGGGTGGTGTACATCTCGTGGCGAAGAGCTCGGTTAGCTCGATCCAGCCCATCAGCATGCAGAACCAGGTGCTGATGGTAGAAGGGCTCTCGGGTGACAGTGGAGTAGGCAGCAGTATAGTATCCCTCCGCACCAACATCAGAGGCGATAGCGATGTGCCTGAAAGGGGAGGTGTCCAACTCCCGATACTCTCCACGAAGACGTGTCAGAGCAGCATAGGCAGCATCGTGGACAGCCATATCGATGGTCACACCAACACCATGTGCGGTGTGCAGCACAGTAGTGGAGTCATACTCCCGAGAGTAGAGGTGGACGATGGCACGGTACTGCTCCTGGTTAAAGTCCTGGTACTCCTCGTAGACGGTGTACTCAGGGTGCCAGCGATAACCCAGATAGGTCATCATCTCAGCTAGCACCGCAGGTGATCCCGAGGCACCAATGGCCATCGTGTGGCGAACGACCTGCCTCGTGGGTTCCATCTGAAAGCAAAGACGTTTCAAAGGAGTCAAATGACAGTGTGTGAATTGTTCAAAATACTATTCTAAGAAACAATTATGGCTTATCCATCTTTGGGGTGAACGCGGTCACGGGATCCTAGTGTTAGAGTTAGTAAATTCGTTTAACCCGAGTAGAAGAGAGTTCAGAGTCCCAGAGTAAAGGTCGAGGAGTAAAAGATCCTAGTACCACCCAATGGCGACGTGGGCCCGTAAGACACACAACCATGTTAGTAAAAGTTTTTGTAATGTCTAGACTCGACTTCGGCCAAGGAGTGTGGATAGGGGGATTCCTACAGGCAGTCGGCTCTGATACCAACTTGTGACGCCCCCGATTTGACCGTACACTAATCATGCACGCAAATGTGTACGATCACGATCAGGGACTCACGGGAAGATATCACAACACAACTCTACAACATAAATAAGTCATACAAGCATTATAATACAAGCCAGGGGCCTCGAGGGCTCGAATACAAGTGCTCGATCATAGACGAGTCAGCGGAAGCAACAATATCTGAGTACAGACATAAGTTAAACAAGTTTGCCTTAAGAAGGCTAGCACAAAAGTAGCAACGATCGAAAAGGCAAGGCCTCCTGCCTGGGACCTCCTTACTACTCCTGGTCGTCGTCAGCGGGCTGCACGTAGTAGTAGGCACCTCCAGTGTCGTAGGTGTCGTCGTCGGCGGTGGCGTCTGGCTCCTGGACTCCAGCATCTGGTTGCGACAACCAGATAGAAAGGAAAAAAAGGGGAAAAGAGGGAGAGAAGCAACCGTGAGTACTCATCCAAAGTACTCGCAAGCAAGGAGCTATACTACATATGCTTGGGTATATGTGTAAAGGGGCATATCAGTGGACTGAACTGCAGAATGCCAGAATAAGAGGGGGATAGCTAGTCCTGTCGAAGACTACGCTTCTGGACATCTCCATCTTGCAGCATGTAGAAGAGAGTAGATTGAAGTCCTCCAAGTAGCATCGCATAGCATAATCCTACCCGGCGATCCCCTCCTCGTCGCCCTGTTAGAGAGCGATCACCGGGTTGTATCTGGCACTTGGAAGGGTGTATTTTATTCAGTATCCAGTTCTAGTTGTCATAAGCTCAAGGTACAACTCCGGGTCGTCCTTTTACCGAGGGACACGGCTATTCGAATAGATAAACTTCCCTGCAGGGGTGCACCACATAACCCAACACGCTCGATCCCATTTGGCCGGACACACTTTTCTGGGTCATGCCCGGCCTCGTAAGATCAACACGTCGCAGCCCCACCTAGGCTCAATAGAGAGGTCAGCACGCCGGTCTAAACCTATGCGCGCAGGGGTCTGGGCCCATCGCCCTATGCACACCTGCACGTTGCGTACGCGGCCGGAAGCAGACCTAGCCCCCTTAATACAAGCGCGAGCTTACGGTCCAATGCGGCGCGCGCCACTCAGTTGCTGACGTCAAAAGAGCTTCGGCTGATACCACGACGTCGGGATACCCATAACTACTCCCACGTAGATGGTTAGTGCGTATAGACCAAATGGCCAGACTCAGATCAAATACCAAGATCTCGTTAAGCGTGTTAAGTATCCGCGAACGCCGACCAGGGCCAGGCCCACCTCTCTCCTGGGTGGTCTCAACCTGCCCTGTCGCTCCGCCACAAAGTAACAGTCGGGGGCCGTCAGGAACCCAGGCCCACCTCTACCGGGGTGGAGCCACCTGTCCTTTCAGCCCCCTCATCAGGATCACTTGCGGGTACTCAACGAGCCGACCCGACTTTAGTCACCACATGTGTCATGTATAATGTATATAGTATATACCCGTGATCACCGCCCAGGTGATCACGGCCCGATAGTATAGCACAGCAGACGGACAAGAATGCAGGGCCACTGATGGAAATCTAGCATCCTAGACTAAGCATGTAGGATTGCAGGTAAAGGTAACAACAATAGTAGCAAGGATAGGCTATGCATCAGAATAGGATATCGGAAAGCAGTAACATGCTACACTACTCTAATGCAAGCAGTATAGAGAAGAATAGGCGATATCTGGTGATCAAGGGGGGGGCTTGCCTGGTTGCTCTGGCAAGTAGGAGGGGTCGTCGACTCCGTAGTCGAACTGGGCAGCAGCAGTGTCGGTCTCGTAGTCTACCGGAGAGAAGAGGGGGAAGAAACAGTAAATACAATGCAAACATAAGCATGACGATGCGTGACATGACAATGAGCGGTGCTAGGGGTGTCCTAACGCGACAGTAGGTGATACCGGTGAAGGGGGGGGAACATCCGGGAGGTATTCCCGATGTTTCGCGTTTCCGGACAGACGAACCGGAGGGGGAAAGTTGCTAGTTCGATAGGTTAGGGAGGTGTGGTGGACGAACGGACTGCGTAATTGGATTCGTCTCGTCGTTCTAAGCAACTTTCATATAGAAAACATTTTCATCCGAGTTACGGTTTAAAAGATATGAATTTTCAAAGTTTATTTGAATTTCTGGAATTATTTATATTAAGCAAAAAATGAATTATGACGTCAGCATGAGGCAATGCTGACGTCAGCAGGTCAACAGGTCGGCTGACCAGTCAAACCAGACAGGTGGGTCCAGTGGGACCCACATGTCAGCCTCTGTTAGTCTAATATTTAGTTAAACTAAACTAACAGTCTAATTAGAGGGGTGGGCCCCATATGTCAGTGAGTGATTAGTTAAACTAATTATTTTTATTTATAAAACATTTTTATTTTTATTTTTCTTTTTTAATTTTTGCGGCGGGGCCCGCATGTCAGTGACTGGGCCTGCCCAGTCAGCACGTTGACCCAGTCAACGGGGCCCACAGGGCCCACTGGCAGGGGCACTGGGGTGGCCCCAGGCCAGCCACGTCGGCGGCAGGTCAGTACGGCGGCCGGAGCAACTCCGGCGAGCCAAACACGGCGGCGCGGCTCGGGAGGGGTGCGGGTTTCGCGCACAGGGGGTTTGCGGGGCCGTGGCTGGGCGCGTTCGATGCGGCTCGGCGCCGCGCGTCGAATGGTGGTGGCCGGAGGGGCTGGAACGGCCGAGGGCGAGCGCTACGAGCTCGCCGGCGGCGAGGTGCTATGGGCTGGGGGCGGGTGCTGCGTTAGAGCGCGCGAGCGGCCGAACTAAGTAGCTAGGCGGGTGCGGCACGGTGCGGTCGAGCTAGCGGGCCTACGCCCGTGACCATTTGGTCACCGGAGACCCGCCGGCGGCGAGCTCCGCGGCGCGGCGTTCGGGCGCGCGTGGGGGAGCAGCTAGGGAACGCGGGCGAGCTAACGGAGAGGGGGAGGAGAAGCGGGAGCTCACAGCGGAGCCGTAGGGAGTGGCAGTGAGCTCGGGGAGGGCGCGGGGTAGCCGGAATCGGCGACGATCGACGACGGCCGTGCGGGGAAGACGAGCTCGGGGAGGTCGGTGCAGTGGCGCTCGGCTCGTTCCCGGTGGCGTAGTCGACGTAGTCGACGGCGGGGAGTCGTTCGGGCACGTCGTCGGGGCAATCGGGGCACGGTGGCCGCGGGAACGACGGTGAACGGCGGCGAGCGCGCTCGGGCAGAGGGGATCAAAGGGGAGAG
>NC_057808.1:373923-375444 GCF_018294505.1 Triticum aestivum
GCGCAGAGGCCGAGGGGTGAGCGGGGGCGAGTGGGAGAGAGGCCCGAGGAGGCGGGGGGAGCTGGCGCCCTTATCCTCCTCGTAGCCGGCGAGGGGGTGCGGCGGGGACGGGCACTGTTCGACCCCGGTCGGGGGAACAGGGAAGGGGACGCGGGTGGAGAGTGGGCTGGGGCGACTGGGCCGGGGGGTGGCGGCCCAGTTTGGGCCACGGGTCCAGTGGGGGAACGGGCCTTTTCCTTTTTTTTCTTTTTCTCTGTCTGTTCTATTTTCTGTTTTCCTTTTATTTGTTTATTTTCTTTTCTGTTTTATTTCATTTAAAAGTATTTAGGTATTTTATAAAAATGTGTTTTCTCCACCATAATTACCAGTGTAATATTTGGCACCCACCGAACATTTTTGTTTAAACTTTTGAAAACTTTTATTTTTCACTTTAATTATATTTGAAGTTTGAACTAGGAGTTTGGAAAGGAAGGTGATTCAAATGTGATCAAGCGCTGTTTAGCAACATGATTAGCTTAATCACAGGGAGTTACTGTAGCATGATTCTCAGGGTGTTACAGGGGTATATATCGACCCCCCCCACGTGTTGAAGTTATCGGGAGGGGGTTTTATATCGACAATGACAACATACATACACGGGAAAATAATGTTATCGAGGAGGGGGTATATCGACCCCCCTCGTGTTGAAGTTATATCCCCCCTCGTGTTGAAGTTATCGGGAGGGGGTAATATCGACAACGACAACATACATACACGGGAAAATAATGTTATCGGGGAGGGGGTATATTGACCCCCCCCACGTGTTGAAGTTATCAGGAGGGGGTTATATCGACAACGACGACATATATACACGGGAAAATAATGTTATCGGGGAGGGGGTATATCGACCCCCCTCGTGTTGAAGTTATCCCCCCTCGTGTGTTGAAGTTATCGGGAGGGGTATATATCGACGACGACAGACCCGATAAAACATAAGAAAACGAAGAAGAAATAAAAAGAGGAGAGAAGAAGAAAGGAATAGAGGAGAGGATTGAAGAAAAAAAAGAAGAAAAAAAGAGGTTTTCTATTTTTTCTTCTTCTCCTCTATTACTTTCTTCTTCTCCTCTTCTTTTTCTTCGTTTTTCCTCTTCTTATTTATTTCTCCTCTTCTTCCTCTCCTCTTCTTCTTTCTTTCCTCTTCTTATTTTCTTCTTTCCTATCCTTCTTTTTCTTCTTCTTCCCTTCCTAGCTAGATATATAAAACTTTTCTAAAATTGTAACTTTTGCATATATAAAACTTTTCCATGTGGATCATCATTTCTCATATATATCGAATATATATCCATTGTCATATATAAAAACTTTCTATATATGAACAAAAAACTTTCTATGAACAAAAAAACATTTTTGACATATATATTCATACATTTTGAACATCTACATACATACAAATTTTTTTTGTTCACATATACATTATAGCCACATACACATATACATCACATATGAACAAAAAAATTAAACTAATAAAAATAAAAAACAGAG
>NC_057808.1:375723-428309 GCF_018294505.1 Triticum aestivum
GGGCATTGGTCCCGGTTGGTGGCACCAACCGGGACCAAAGGCCTTGCGCTGCCCGCGGCCAAAAGTTTAGTCCCACCTCGCTAGTTGAGAGGGGCTCGGAGTGGTTTATAAGCCCCACTGCGGCTGCCCTCTCGAGCTCCTCTCAAATGCAGGCTTACGGGCCTAATGTCACACTGTGCTGTCTGTTGGCCTATTGGGCCTTCTGCGGGCCTGAATCCTGGCCCAGGTTGGGTTTCTAGTCGTATTCAGGCCGTGGTGGCCCAATAGTGGCAGTTTTAAAAAAAAAATTCCAGTTTTTTGGTTCTGTTTTTTGCATTATTTATTTTCTTTTGTTTTTTTCTTTATTTTTTAATTCTTTTTGCTTTTAGGTCAGCAAAATTATAAACTGTCTGTTAGTGCCATTAGTTTTAGAAAACATATAAACTTTCTATTAGTGCCGTTAGTTCTTTATGAAAATTCTTTTTGCTGTATTTAGTTTTTTTGTTTTCTTTTTTGCTATATTTATTTTGTTTTGTTTCTACTTACAACAAAAAACTTATTTATTTTATTTTATTTTGTTTCTAATTACTTATTTATTTTACTTTATGATAATTCTTTCTGCTATTAAAGTTTCTATCAAAAAAAGTTCTTTATGAAAATTCTTTTTGCTTTTAATGATTAAAAATAAAAAAGAGGCACAATGCGCGTTGATTTGCTTCAAGCCTTTCGGAATAGTGTAGACTGCACTGCACATAGCTCGATGCAGTCTACCTTATTCCTCAAGGCTTGAAGCTAAGCAACGTGAGCATTGCGCCTCTTCTTCATCGTTTCATCCACATAGCATGTGCAAGAAAGTTGAGAGGGTTACGGCAAAAACTAGATGCACTTCTTGTACAAAACGGACAATGGTATCATACTCCTCTATTACAAAGTTGGCATGGTATCATCATAATAGTTGCGGGAGAAAGTCTTCACTTTTTCTTCGCTTATGTCATTTGCTTATTGTGCCGTAACCATGGATAATCTTCATCGTTTATCAGGATGCTTGGGTCAGCCTTGACTTTGAAGGGAGGAATTTCATGAAACATTTCATAATCTTTAGACATGTCTGTCTTGCCCTCCACTCCCACAATGTCCCTTTTTCCTGAAAGAACTATGTGCCGCTTTGGCTCATCGTATGATGTATTCGCTTCCTTATCTTTTCTTTTCCTCGGTCTGGTAGACATGTCCTTCACATAGATAACCTGTGCCACATCATTGGCTAGGACGAACGGTTCGTCAGTGTACCCAAGATTGTTCAGATCCATTGTTGTCATTCCGTACTGTGGGTCTACCTGTACCCCGCCTCCTGACAGATTGACCCATTTGCACTTAAACAAAGGGACCTTAAAATCATGTCCGTAGTCAAGTTACCATATGTCCATTATGTAACCATAATATGTGTCCTTTCCCCTCTCGGTTGCTGCATCAAAGCGGACACCGCTGTTTTGGTTGATGCTCTTTTGATCTTGGGCGATCGTGTAAAATGTATTCCCATTTATCTCGTATCCTTTGTAAGTCAATACAGTCGAAGATGGTCCCCTGGACAACGAGTACAACTCATCACAAACAGTGGTGTCACCTGTGAGACGTGTTTCCAACCAACTGCTGAAAGTCCTGATGTGTTCACATGTAATCCAGTCGTCACACTGCTCCGGGTGTTTAGAGCGCAGACTGTTCTTGTGTTCATCGACATACGGGGTCACCAAGGTAGAGTTCTGTAGAACTGTGTAGTGTGCTTCAGACCAAGAATATCCATCCCTGCATATTATTGAGTCCCCCCTCCAAGCGTGCCTTTTCCAGTCAGTCTCCCCTCATACCGTGATTTAGGGAGACCTATCTTCTTAAGGCCAGGAATGAAGTCAACACAAAACCCAATGACATCCTCTGTTTGATGGCCCATGGAGATGCTTCCTTCTGGCCTAGCGCGGTTACGGACATATTTCTTTAGGACTCCCATGAACCTCTCAAAGGGGAACATATTGTGTAGAAATACGGGCCCGGAATGATAATCTCGTCGACTAGATGAACTAGGACGTGCGTCATGATATTGAAGAAGGATGGTGGGAACACCAGCTCGAAACTGACAAGACATTGCGCCACATCACTCCTTAGCCTTGGTATGATTTATGGATCGATCACCTTCTGAGAGATTGCATTGAGGAATGCACATAGCTTCACAATGGCTAATCTGACGTTTTCCGGTAGAAGCCCCCTCAATGCAACCGGAAGCAGTTGCGTCATAATCACGTGGCAGTCATGAGACTTTAGGTTCTGGAACTTTTTCTTTGGCATATTTATTATTCCCTTTATATTCGACGAGAAGCCAGTCGGGACCTTCATTCTGAGTAGGCATTCAAAGAAGATTTCTTTCTCTTCTTTCATAAGAGCGTAGCTGGCAGGACCTTCATACTGCTTCGGAGGCATGCCGTCTTTTTCGTGCAAACGTTGCAGGTCCTCCCGTGCCTCAGGTGTATCTTTTGTCTTTCCATACACGCCCAAGAAGCCTAGCAGGTTCATGCAAAGGTTCTTCGTCACGTGCATCACGTCGATTGAAGAGCGGACCTCTAGCTCTTTCCAGTAGGGTAGGTCCCAAAATATAGATTTCTTCTTCCACATGGGTGCGTGTCCCTCAGCGTCATTCGGAACAGCTAGTCCGCCGGGACCCTTTCCAAAGATTACGTGTAAATCATTGACCATAGCAAGTACGTGATCACCGGTACGCATGGCGGGCTTCTTCCGGTGATCTACCTCGCCTTTGAAATGCTTGCCTTTCTTTCGACATTGATGGTTGGTCGGAAGAAATCGACGATGGCCCAGGTACACATTCTTCCTGCTTTTGTCCAGGTATATACTTTCAGTGTCATCTAAACAGTGCGTGCATGCGTGGTATCCCTTGTTTGTCTGTCCTGAAAGGTTACTGAGAGCGGGCCAATCATTGATGGTTACGAACAGCAACGCGTGCAGGTTAAATTCCTCCTGTTTGTGCTCATCCCACGTACGTACACCGTTTCCATTCCACAGCTGTAAAAGTTCTTCAACTAATGGCCTTAGGTACACATCAATGTCGTTGCCGGGTTGCTTAGGGCCTTGGATGAGAACTGGCATCATAATGAACTTCCGCTTCATGCACATCCAAGGAGGAAGGTTATACATACATAGAGTCACGGGCCAGGTGCTGTGATTGCTGCTCTGCTCCCCGAAAGGATTAATGCCATCCGCGCTTAAACCAAACCATACGTTCCTTGGGTCAGCTGCAAACTCAGCCCAGTACTTTCTCTCGATTTTTCTCCACTGCGACTCGTCAGCGGGTGCTCTCAACTTCCCGTCTTTCTTACGGTCCTCACTGTGCCATCGCATCAACTTGGCATGCTCTTCGTTTCTGAACAGACGTTTCAACCGTGGTATTATAGGAGCATACCACATCACCTTCGCAGGAACCCTCTTCCTGGGGGGCTCGCCGTCAACATCACCAGGGTCATCTCGTCTGATCTTATACCGCAATGCATCGCATACTGGGCATGCGTTCAGATCCTTGTACGCACCGCGGTAGAGGATGCAGTCATTAGGGCATGCATGTATCTTCTGCACCTCCAATCCTAGAGGGCATACGACCTTCTTTGCTGCGTATGTACTGTCGGGCAATTCGTTATCCTTTGGAAGCTTCTTCTTCAATATTTTCAATAGCTTCTCAAATCCTTTGTCAGGCATAGCATTCTCTGCCTTCCACTGTAGCAATTCCAGTACGGTACCGAGCTTTGTGTTGCCATCTTCGCAATTGGGGTACAACCCTTTTTAGTGATCCTCTAACATGCGATCGAACTTCAGCTTCTCCTTTTGACTTTCGCATTGCGTCCTTGCATCGACTATGACCCGGCGGAGATCATCATCATCGGGCACTGGTTCCTCTTGATCTTCAGCAGCTTCCCCCCTTGCAGCATCATTGGGCACATCGGCTGGTTCCTCTTGATCTTCAGCAGCTTCCCCCGTTGCAGCATCACCGTATTCAGGGGGCACATAGTTGTCATCGTCCTCTTCTTCTTCGCCGTCTTCCATCAGAACCCCCATTTCTCCGTGCCTCGTCCAAACATTATAGTGTGGCATGAAACCCTTGTAAAGCAGGTGGGCGTGAAGGATTTTCCGGTCAGAGTAAGACTTCGTATTCCCACATATAGGGCATGGACAACACATAAAACCATTCTGCTTGTTTGCCTCAGCCACTTCGAGAAAATCATGCACGCCCTTAATGTACTCGGAGGTGTGTCTGTCACCGTACATCCATTGCCGGTTCATCTGCGTGCATTATATATAATTAAGTGTGTCAAAAACCATTACAGAACATCATGAATAGATAATTAAGTGACCAAATTAATAGAAGTTCATCATCACATTAGAACCAAAGTACATACATAGTTCTCATCTAACAACATATATATAGCTCTCCAGAGCATCTAATTAATTACACCATACATTGAAACTATGTAAAACATTTCAATGCGAAAACAAATGCGATCATAATCGCAACCAAGGTAACAATTGATCCAACGGCATAATGATACCAAGCCTCGGTATGAATGGCATATTTTCTAATCTTTCTAATCTTCAAGCGCATTGCATCCATCTTGATCTTGTGATCATCGACGACATCCGCAACATGCAACTCCAATATCATCTTATCCTCCTCAATTTTTTTATTTTTTCCTTCAAGTAATTGTTTTCTTCTTCAACTAAATTTAACCTCTCGACAATAGGGTTGGTTAGAATTTCCGGTTCAACCACCTCCTAGATAAATAAAATCTATGTCACGCTGGTCGGTATATTTGTCATAAACAATAAATGAATCAAATAGTTATAAAAAGATAATATATACCACATCCGAATCATAGACAGGACGAGGGCCGACGGGGGCGGATACCAAAACCATCGCACTATGTAATAAGAAGGAATAAAATAGTAAGAAAATTAGACAAGTATCTATCTAAAGTAAGAATTTTTTCTTTCAAAAAGAAGATAAGAACAAGAGGCTCACCACGGTGGTGCCGGCGACGAGATCGGCGCAGGCGGTCGACGGCGGTGAAGACGGGAATGGGACGTGACGGCCGCTAAACCTAGACAAATCTCGAGGAAAATGGAGCTTTGAGGTCGAGCTTCGAGAGGACAAAGCTTAACTGGTGTGGCTCGGGCATTTCATCGAACACCTCATGTGCATAGGAGGTGAGCTAGAGCACCACAAAGCCCTCCCCTCGCCGGCCAGAGAAAAATAGAGCACTGGAGTGCTCTGCTCGCGGGCGAGGGGTATATATAGGCACCTCATTGGTCCCGATTCATGGCATGAACCGGTACTAAATCCGGGCCTTCTGTCCCGGTTCATGCCAAGAACCGGGACCAATGGTTGTGGGCCAGGATCGAGGACCATTAGTCCCGGTTCGTGGCTCGAACCGGGACAAATGGTTCCATACGAACCGGGACCAATGCCCACGAGGCCCCGGCCGGCCCCCTGGGCTCACGAACCGGGACGAATGCCCCCATGGGTCCCGGTTCGTGACTGAACCGGGGCTAATGTGAAAACTGCCCTGTGACCTAAGCCCTGTTTTCTACTAGTGCCAGCATCCGGTTAGTATATGAAGTTGCCACATCAAATAGAGCCAACCTAATATTGGAGTACCAGATCTGAGATGCCACGTGTACCAGATGAATGACTCCAAGTTCGACCACTGTGATGCTAGGTGCAAGCCGAGGAACACTGTTGGAGTGACCCCCCTCATAATTTTCCTACATTGGTCGTTTGATTCATAGGATAGAATGCTATATGATTTTTTTCCTATGTAATCATGTTTTAATTGGCAATCTAGCATCCACTCCAACTTTTGTTTCACTTCCTTTGATCCTACGAAGGGAGTACTTGCTCTAAATGATGTGCCGCTGCAAGAGCCGCCTATATTAATTAACCATGCTCTAAAAAGGTGGACCAGCTTTGGCTATAGTAGTACTGTAGGTTAGTAGGTGACCTTGCGCTTGGCTCTTCTCCTCTTCCGAAAGTCGAACAATAATGATGGTACTACTTCTAGCAATCTGACACCAAATGAACTGCTGCACGTCTACCGCTTGTAAGCAAAAGTTTCTCCTCGTGCTGCGAGCCACCGCGCACGCGTTGGCGAGGGATAGTAAGCAAGCTTCTCATCGTTCTGCGAGTTGACGGGACACATCAAAGTTACGTATTTATTAGTACTCTCTTCAAAAAGGGCCGACCATGTCCATGGCTACCATCCCGTTCTCTGTCATTGAGTACGTGCACTATTCATGTGCCATCGAGGAGAAAAAAATATTGCATAGTACTAGGTGCCATCGAAGTGCACGACTCACTTACGCACTGCATATCTCCATTTTCTTGCATGACACGCCACCTTGATGCTAGATGTCCCGCGTGTCATGGAGGCATATAGTATGATTTTGTAAAATGGAGGCATATAGATGTCTCGCGTGCCGGCAACAGGATGAACAAAGCTCATGTCTTAAACGAAAGAGTGGAAGAACATAGATTCCCGACAACCGAGAAGGAGCTACAAACCTCGGGGTGGAGCGTCTGCACTCATAATATTTTATATTATTTAGCGATATAAAATCAACCAAATCTCTCCATGTTCCTATACCATTCTATAGTATGAGAATAACTTTGAACGTAAGCCATTGATTCACTCTATCCAATGGTCATAGTCGGAAAATCCAAACAAAACCAAGCATTGGATCAACTCTTTTTTCGAGATCAACTCTTTTAGCACTTAGATTGTTGCCGCCTGCCCACCTAGGCCACCTATATATCCGCTCACGTGTGATGACCACAGGAGCTATCCACTCAGATTGTATGTTAAAAAAATAAAGGTCGATAACTAATGCGGCACCTCGGGCCAACGCGGCCAGATCGCATTTTGCACGAGAAATTACACACCATGTTTCGTTGACATGTGGTCCCGTTCCAACATGTCAGTGAGACGACGGCGAGTCCTTTTGTACAATTTTCGAAAGGACGTGTAGGCCGGGGCGCCTCTTCGTGTACCGTGGCAAACTGGCAACCGTCCACCGACTCTTCGCCTTTCCCTCTTGATTTGGAACTGCTGTCGCACGCTCTTCCTCCCTCCTCCATTTGCCTTCACCCTTCATTCTGCCATTGTTCAATCGTCTTCTCCATGGAGGGAACAAGCCAGAAACGACCCCGTTATTCTTGCCCCGATCTGAAAGATGACGTGGTGGGGGAACTCATTGATCAGTGCGACGTCATCACCTCGGCTAGCATGGCAGGTTCGTTCAAGAACATTCTCGACTCAACTAATAACATCATTACACGGAATTCAAGGGTCCAGGAGCGGTTTGATCTCCCCTATATTCTTCGCCGTGACCCTGCTGACTGGCGCGGGGACGAGGGAAGCCTCGCCTTGTGCAAGTTGATGCCGCTTGATAATGATACGTATGATGTTAAGATGCCATCGCTTGAGGGCAAGCTTGGGCAGGCGCAAACGGAGATTGGGTTGTTTATATTGGGTACAATTGTGAGTGGGAACTTGTGAATGTGTACAATCGTCAGCGGATTCCACTTCCAAAAATCTCCGAGTGCCCTGAGGTTGAGCACACAGATGATCTACGTACGTTCAAATATGATCATGGTGACTGTCGTCTACGGAAGATAGCAATTTCTCGAGTTCCCAACCGCTCTTGGAAGTACAAGAACTATCAAGTTGTTGCTATCTTCGACAAGTTTGTTGCCGTCCTTCGTGGTTCGACTGGATGGATATTGCTCAAAAATCAGTTTCTATACACGGATGTGTACTGTGATGCAATTGAATACGAGGGTCTTGTGTTTGCTGCCACCACTCGTGGCACTATTTTTGCATGGGATCCTCATAGTTTCGGTACGTTTGTCTTCCACCGTAATTATAATTGTTTCATCCACATGCATGCGAGTTAGCAAGTTTCCCTTCTCTACTAATTAACCTTCTTCTTGTGTTTCCAAGGTCCTGTGAACATTCCACCACCTATACTTGAAAATTTTTATAACCAAGGGGGAGATGACGATGGTGATGATCACGAGCATGAGGACGAGCAGGGCCCATATGCTCACTGGCGGCTGGCAACTAATTCCAATGGATCACCACTTCTTGTCTGTATACAGCCCACTGCTGATGTTACTACTGAGGGAGCAGGTGTTGTCTCCCATGGTCGCACTCTCCGGACCTATTCCAACACCCATTGCATGGTATTCGGGATGGATACTAGTGTGCTAGCGCCAACACCTTCTCCCTGATACAGTATTGATAGTCTTGGAGCAAACTCGCTCTTCCTTGGACAAAACTATCCAATGATGGTGAAAGGCGATCCAACTGCTTTTGACACAACGTTACTACCATTTATGAGAAGCAACTGTATCTATACATCGGACATTGCGGTGGTTCCCTACCCTGGTCGTGATATAGTAGGCCGCTTCAGCCTGGATGATCGGTCATGCGTTGGTCTCGAGATTGACAGTAGCTGGCCCTTCCCAGAGAATCACTTGTGGTTCAAAGCAAGCGTTTCCAACGCCGAGGATTGGTTGAGTTGAAGTTCATTTCATTGCTTGTTATTTGTTGTGTGATGATAACTTCAGTATTTATAATGTATCCTCGTTGTCGTTGTGGGTTGATGACCTGTTGTAGGTAATAAAATGATATGCTTGTGATAAACTTACTAAATTTATGAATGGCTTTCGAGTCGCTTCTCTGAGTGGGTGCTGCGATGAGGCAAAAAAATATTTTCCGAATACATAATTGTACATGCATTGCAATAGGTTATCGGATGAGGCCAATCAACAATAGTACACTATCTGTACTAGCTTCACATGCTGCACTATGCCTACGTCTACATACGTAATACAACAAGTTTTAAACTTGAGACCAGCCACCCATCCTCACAAAGAACACTTTTTAACCTAGCACAGACTCCAGGAAATTTGGCCACAGTGTGAGGTGGGCCATATGTTAATGTGTTCACTGTACGTAACCAGCACCTCGAATCCTTGATACTACTACTATAAGTAGTAGGAGTAGTAGGGTGGCATGGGCCAGAACAAGCATTCACGTCCAGGAGTACGGCACACGCCACCAGCACGACTTCCATCTGACACCATATTTGTTGGAGTCCGTGCTACAGCAATCTCTTCAACCTCGTCGTTTCTCTAACTCAGCCATCGCGCGACGGGCGAGGTGGGGGTTTGCCGATAGTCAGTTTCCTCAACCGCGGTCCCACTTGTAAGGCCAACTCCAACGCACGACCCCAAACGGAGCTCCATTTTGCCCGGATTCTGTCCGTTTGGGTAGGGCAATGGGGTCGTGTTCGGGCCATTTCTCGGATGCAGTGGTCGTGCGCCGAACGCGCGGACGCATCCCGGCCGTGTACATTTTTCTTTGCAAACACATATCTTTTTTTCACCATTGATTTTTTGGTACATGGAAATACATCACCAAAATTTTGACTAGAAAAACAAGAACCACAAGAATACATTTTAGAAGATATCCAACTTCCATAACTGCTCCTGTAAGTTGGATTAGTGCCTTCTCGATACATTCATTGTTGATCTGCGGAGGCTCGATCCTGCGTGCTTCTTTCTTCTTCGAGTGTAAAGAAGTAGACGTGTCTAGCCTCTATTCTATCAACAAGTGCACTAGTCTCATCTCTAGCCTCTATGCTAGCTAAAAGTGCTAGAACATCTACTAAATTGCGCTCTATCAATACATCGTTGTACTCTTCTTCCCAATACCAAAAATTGCATCCATTCCACACAATAAAATTTTAAGTTAGCACAACTAGTCTAATCCGAGAGCACAACCGAAGATTTGGTCGAGTTCTTCCTCCTTTTGCCGACACGTGGGACATCTAGCATCCAGGTCGTGTCATGCAAGAAAATAGAGTGGTAGTTGAAGCCACGTGATGTGCATCTTGGGTTAAACTGTAAATAGAATCTTACTACTCTCGAGTAACTCCAAAAGCGGCCACCAAAGATCTTTATTGGATTTGTCTTTCATCACCAGCACGTCAAGGTGAAAGATGTGCAGGTTCAGTGGGTCCTCTTGCGTTTTCACTCACATGTGGGACCGCATATGAGCAAACAGACGATGGGCTCCGCGCGTCTGCTGGCTGGCTGAGAAGAGAGATAGAGGAGGGCCGAGCACGGACTCTAGGAAATTTGTTCTATGTAACCATCACCTCGGTATAGTGGGGTGGCATGGGCCATAACTAGCATTCATGTCTAGCAGTACGGCACATGCCACCCACACGAGTCCCATCCGACACCAATTTTCTTGGAGTCCGTGCTACAACCATCTCTTCTCCCTCCTGTTTTCTCAGCCATCGCGCGGTGGGCGGGGTGGGGGTTTGCCGATAGTCGGTTTGCTCAACTGCGGTCCCACTTGTAAGTGAAAATGCAACACATCACGCATTCCCCCTTAAGCGGCGTGCCGGACCAACCATGTGGGGGTGCGACGCGAACACGACAGGCTTTTCCTTTTGAACTTGTAACTTGTAAAATTTGGTTCTGTTCCATGGCGCGACCGATAGATAGAAATAACAATTTTCCCTAGAGTAATGAGAAGTTTGGTTCTGGCGCTGTTCATGCATGGAGTACGTAGGAAAATTATGAAGTTGATGCGAAAGGTAAGATAATTACTAGTAGTACCATATACTACTACATGGATTTGACGGAAGATAAAGATACATACAGATCCATCAACGACATCCTCACGCCCTAGTGCACCGGGTCACCAACCGACGTGTGAGGAGCAGCGGCATTGGCGGCAAGCTCAACGTGCTTCTAAACAATGCCGTCCAAGGTTGCCCTGCGGTCCAAGAAGGCCAGCGTCCTATCGTCCTCCTCTTGCATGTAGTAGTCCTTGTGGACGATTTGCGCGTAGACGTGGGTGATTATGTCGATGGTGTCTTGCTGCGCCAGGCGCTGCGCGGCGAGCGCGACCTCGAGGTGAACATTCTCCGGTGCGATGGCGGGCAGTCGCAGGGCCACCAGTGCGTCGAAGAGGTTGTCACCATAGAGTCCGTTGAGGGTGGCAGGCATCGCAGAGCTTGGGCGCGTGGGCTGGAGGCGTACGTCAAGGTCGTCCGTGAGCTTCTTGACGACAGTGAACTTGTCGAGGAAGCCGACGAGGACCTCGTCGAACAAGGAGACGAAGCTATCATCCAAGCGGCCCCTCGCCCTGGTGGCCTCAAGCACTACCTGGAGACGTTCCTCGGTGCTGGGCCGCAGGCCGGCGTCGTGGACCATCTAGCACAGCCGGCTAGTGCTCGCGCTCATCGCCTCCATGGGTCTAGCTTCTAGTCAACTGATCTTGCGATTGGAGTGATCACTCTTGCCCTTGGGTGCGTAGGTGCGTAGGATTTCGTAGATTGGACTGGCGGGAGCCTTTATATGAGAAGTGCAGACTGCGTTGAATTCACGTGCGTGTTGGCCATCTACTCCTCGCCCCTCTACTGCACCTGCCTTTGGCTGTATGACAGGTTGGCCAGCCACCCGTTGGGCCCACGTGTCATACACCCAAAGGCAGGTACAGTAAGTCAATGAAGCTGCGTCCCCCTCCATGCCCGTGCATGCTTTCAATGACTTGAGACTACCAAACATCACATGCAGTGGTTAGTTCATTGCATGTAATCCTATTAAGTAGCAAAAAGACATTAAGTTATATCGCCGATAGGAATAAAACAATACAACATGTATTTACTTACAGAGGGAGTAGTACATTTTTTGTGACATGCATTACTAGATATTGCTAGTCAAATACTAAATCCAGATGGACGTGGTAGTACTACTAAATCCAGACGGTGGTGCTAATACTACTAGTAGTAGTACTACCAATGTAGTAGCACTGTACTACCCGTTGGTCAAATTATTACGTGCTGCTCCTCACAGTGAAGTGACAAGACCCTACGCCGGAGATGACACCTGAGTATAGGCGCCGTGTTTGGCATACCATAGTCAGCCTCACCATCTGCAGTCACTATCATCATGGCTGTAGACCTAGCCTGCTTACAACTAGCCGTGTTCGACATAATTTCCCGTGCGTAGATGCCCGTGCATTGCACGGAACACCAAGATTGGGGGGTGGACGGCGCCGGCAGCGGCCATCGCGCCAGATTTTTCCATGGCCTTCTAGATGTGGTGGGGAGGAGATAAGGCTGATTGTGAGAGACAAGGAGTTGTTTGTAAATAGGGAACAAGTGCGGGCATCTTTTTGCAAAACTGGAGAAGTTTGGTTTGTATGCGTCAGATCTAGATCCGACGGCTATTGGTGAAACATGGCAGGCACAACATCATCACCAACTCAGGACCTGTTTGATTCGCAGGATTTTGAAAACGCAGGAATAGGACACGACAATATTACAAGTTTCAAACTGATATTACAAATGTTAGGAGTAATGCTGCACCTACGAAGAGGGAATTACTAGGAAGTTTATGTAAGAACTTTCGTTACTTTAGGTGGATGCAGCATTATCGTACAAACTAAAATCCACCGCCCTGACAAGTCACTAATGGGCAAATAAGTTTTCGAGTCTCTGGCCACTTGATGTTTCAAAAACAAATTCAGCTTCTGTGAAGACTTTGTCATTTAGGCTTAGACGCTTGCGGTGATCAGCACGCCATTCATTGTTGCGCCAGAGAACGCCAAACCTCATTACCTTGAGCACACTTGCCTCGAGAACAAAGAACCTGGCCAATGTAATCTCAGATGTGCTGCCTCGATAGTCGATCAAATCAGTTTCTGTAAGATGGAGATCAAGGCATTCGATGAGATTGTTATAGTGCAGCACATTTTTCACTTTAGGGTCTTTTTTTATCTGCAAAAGAAGAGAACATATTAGAGCAGCTGGATGTATAAGATTGCCGTGTCAGCAAGAGGTACCAATATCATTCGCTCATACGATAGGGTTGGCTGGCTAGTGATATTTTTTCACTCACTCTCTCTCTCTCTCCCTTTCTCTTTCTCTTTCCTCTCATTTACCTAGGAGTACGTGAAGAGCTTGGGCATTTGTTGCCTTCCACTATGTGGCCGATGCCATATTTCGCAAAAGTATGCCACATAATACGCATCGATGTCAAATCAAAAGATTTTGGCACCGCTCTCGCGATGTGAGAGAGTTGGCACCGTTGTGCACACAGACCCACATGTATAAACAAATCAATCAAACCAACTACACCAGCCTCTCACTCTCCCAAACAAGTGTTTTTTATTGCCTCAGTCCTCTCTCTCTCCCAGGCAAGTGGTTTTTCATTGCGTGAGTTAATTTGGCACCGGAGCAAAGTAGGTGACCCAGATTGGGGCACTAGGTGAGCGATGGAGGGGCATCGATGCCAAATGCATCACAAGTGAATTTGGCACGTGTTTTGGCCTACATAGTGGAGGGCCGTTATAGCCCACTTTTGTACTACCTCTTATTTAGTATAAATTTTTGACCATATATTTATGTAAGAAAATGCCAATCCATGTCACTAAAAAATTACACCATTTGAAATTATGTTCAAATACGAATCCAACGATATAGTTCTTAGTGACATGCATTAACATTTTGTCAGTTAAATCTATGGTCAAATTTTGATACTACAAAATAGAAAGAGTAAACCAGGACGGAGGTTGTTGAGGATATAAACCTTAGAGTCACCCGCCAGGAGGGGCCGGGTTACTCATAAGGATCATCACCTGAAGCCCGGCGCCAAGCTTGAAGACGGTGGGCCAAAGATGGGCTTAAGACCCGGAGGTGGCTTAAGGCCCGTAGTTACAACCGTCATCATGGTAGAACTTGTAGGGTAAGGCAAGAATAGTTGAGAGTCCGAGCCGGACACTCTTATGAGCCGGCCAGGACTCAGAGAGCTGCGGGACGTCAACCTCTCTATATAAAGGGACGACCCGACATCGGTTTAGGGACAAGAAATATCTGATCGAGAGCCATGCATAGCGGTTAAGCTCCCTGGTCATCGAAACCCTAATCAATACCACCTCAACTGGACGTAGGCTTTTACCTTCACCGTAAGGGGCCGAACCAGTATAAACCCTCGTGTTCCTTGTCCCGTTTAACCCCTTCAAGCTTCCTAGCGGCGATGGCTCCACGACTAAGTCCTAGCTTGAGGACATCTGCCGTGACAATTCCACGACCGTTGGCGCCCACCGTGGGGCCAGCGCACGGTGGATTTGAGTTCTTGAAGGGCAGCTTCGAAGGGCTCAAGGGATACGCTGTGGGCCGGATGACCAAGAGTCGTCGCGGCAAGCTCTACATCGACGATGCAAGCTGGGGCCCCGACGCCGGCTCAATTGAGTACGGATACCGGGTCCCCTTTGGCGGAATTCATGTTTTCATTGGCAAGACTGGTGAACCAGGCCCTGAGCCGGATCTCTGCGCCGATCTCATCGAGACGGCTCAGCGCGCACGACCCGCCCGGGCCTTGCCTGCCTTGAAGCATGCTTTTGTGGGATGTGTCCATGGAGGACTCCCTGATGGATCTGGATCTAGTGATGAGACGGCCGCCGGCTCTGACGGCGAGTCATCCACAGATGAGTCAAACTCGTTGTATCAACTTCAAGATGGCAGGCTCATGGGTTGTTCCGACGGTGACAGTATTCCGGACCCGTTTGAGCCGCCGAGCCAGGTTGGAATCTTCATGGCCGGTGCGCAACCTGTTCAGAACCCTGCTGCTGGGGCAGGAAACCCGGTGCCCTCGCCGGCTCAGGTGCTGATGGATCTCACGGACAAGATGACGGCCCTGTTGACCGCCGCGGTTGACCCGGCGGATCAAGCTCAGCATGACGCGGAGGTGGCGCAGTTAAAGTTAGATCTAGTGAAAGCCAAAGAGGATCTGGCAGCAGAAGGGATCAGGATGGCTGCGGAGAGGGCGGCTCTCGACGCCCAAACTCAGTTGATTCAGGCACAGTCCTTCCGGCTCATGATGGATCAGAATGCGTCCAATGAGGTCATGAGAAGGAGGCATCAAAAGGCCCAATCTCGACTCCCTCCGGTTTACGATCCACGAAACCTCTTCAACACGCCAGGTGCAGGGTCTAGTAACCCGCCAGGAATCATAGTGCCCGGGCCTGGGACCCCTGTTCAGCCACAAGTGATGGGGCCTCCCCGGGTGAACTCTGCCCCGCCTCAGTACGTGCCAATACCACCGGGTCATTATGCTAACCCGCTGGAGAACATGGTCGCCGCAGCAGCCCGGCTGGCGGCCCTCCCAATTGACGGCGACTCTCCGACGGCTAGTGAAACCCGCCGGGTCAGGGAACTCCTTCAGACAGCACTGGCGCAGCAAGAGGCGTACTCTTACAGCCGGGACAGGATCCACTCGACCCCTCGTCCAGGCCGGAGCCCGAGTTACAACAGACATATGGTCTCAGCGACTGGCTCAAGTAACGTCCGACGCCATGACCCGCCCCCTGGCCATGGCCCGGCCCATAACGGAGCCTTTCACGCAGCAGATCAAGACAGAGCGCGGCAAGAGGCAGAGCAGGGGCCTCAGTTGACGGCTTACCAGACTCCCCCGGCTTATCCGACGACTTCCGTCGACGTGGGTATCCCTACCAGGACTGGAGGTGTCCCTTGTTTAGTGCCGGCTCTCCGCAATGAGCGTCTACCCAAGGACTTCAAAGGCCCTAGGAAGGTGCCTAATTACACGGCTGACTTACAACCCGCAGCCTGGATCGAGAGTTACGAGATGGCCATGGAACTGCTGGAAGTCAGTGAAGCGGCAATGGCCAAGTACTTCACCATGATGTTAGATGGGACTGCCCGCACTTGGTTGAAAGGGCTACCACCGAATTCCATCGGGTCTTGGGCTGAGCTGAAAGCCCGGTTCATCCAAAATTTTAAGGATACCTGTAGGCAGTCTATGTCAATTGTGGATTTGACTAACTGTAAGCAGCAGGAGGGTGAGTCTACGACACATTGGGTTCGCCGGGTTAAGGAGATAATACATTCATCTAATAAGATGGATGCCGGCTCTACAGTCTTAATGTTGGAACAGAATTGTCGTTTTGTGCCCCTGAAGATGAAACTCGGGCGGCTTAAGCGCGACTGCAAGGATATGGGTACACTAATGGCGGCTCTCGTCAAGTACGCCGATTCTGATAGTACCAAGGACCCCGCTTCAGATGATGAAAGGACAGGGAAGGGAAAGAAGAACGGCAATGGCAAGGGTCCTCAGCATAACCCGGGGAACCAAGGAGGTGGCAAGCGCAAGGCCGATGGCAGCCTAGAGTTCGTAGCCAACGCCAGCTCACAGGGTACTAACCAGCGATGCAAGGGGAGGCCCCCTCCTCGAGCCGGCGGGTCAGGCCCGACGCTGGAGCAACTGTTGAATGAGCCTTGTCCAAGGCATGGCTCTAGAGAGAAGCCAGCTACTCATCTATGGAAGGATTGTGCAATCATGAAGGCCTTTAAGAATTCCAACGCCTTTAATGGCAACAATGGCCCTAGTGGTGGCTCAGGCGCCGGCGGCTTTCATGGCCCGGGCGGCGGCTCAAATTCTAATCCTCAGAACGGTCAAGGGGGCTTTAATCAGTAGTCTGGCCAGGGTCATCAACAGCAGCAGGGGGGTTATCAGACCAATCCAAAGCAGCTTAGCGGTGGACAGTATCATGTGTTTACCACCAGTCTGTGTAAGCGAGATCAGAAGCTTCATAAGAGGGCTGTGAATGCTGTTGAGCCGGCGGTTCCACGCTACTTACGGTGGTCTGAGCAGCCTATAGTGTGGAGTAGGGAGGATCACCCTCCCCGGGTGGATAATCCGGGTCACTTGGCCTTGGTGGTGGCTCCTCAGGTGGGAGGATATAAGTTCACTAAGGTGCTCATGGTTGGAGGCAGCAGCATCAACATCCTCTATTATGAGACTTTCCGTCGTATGGGGTTGATTGATAAGAACCTCAGCCAGTCAAACACTATTTTCCATGGTGTGGTACCTGGTAAGTCGGCTTATCCAGTCGGCAAGATCGAGTTGGAAGTGGCCTTTGGAGATGAGCACAACTACAGGGTGGAAAAATTGACCTTTGAGGTGGTCAAGATAAGAAGTCCGTACCATGCCATATTTGGGCGGCCGGCTTACGCCAAGTTCATGGCACGACCGTGTTACGTGTATTTACAGCTCAAGATGCCGGGTCATAATGGGACCATTACGGTTCACGACAGCCGGAAGGTGGCCTTGGAGTGTGAGGAAGGCGATGCAGCTTATGCAGAATCTGTTTGCGCAACAGAGGAGTTGAAGTTTTACAAAGACAATGTTGACCCAATAGATATGACCTCTCTGAAAAAGCCGACTACGGAGCATGAGCCGGCACTGAAATTTAAGTCAGCCGATGAGACTAAACTTGTTGATTTCGTTCCAGGAGATTCATCTCAGCAGTTTAGCATCAGTGCCAATCTGGATCCAAAATAGGAAAGCGCGCTCATCGAGTTCATCCGTGAGAATAGGGACATTTTTGCATGGAAACCATCTGACATGCCAGGTGTACCTAGAGAACTCGCTGAGCACACTCTCAATGTTGATCCAAAATTTAAGCCGGTTAGGCAATTCCTTCGGCGGTTTAATGAAGAGAGGCGGAAAGCTATTGGTGAAGAGGTGGCCCGGCTCTTGGCGGCCGGGTTTATTGTTGAAGTCTTTCATCCAGAGTGGTTAGCTAACCCGGTGCTCGTACTCAAGAAGAACGGCACCTGGCGGATGTGTGTGGACTACACGGATTTGAACAAGGCGTGTCCGGCTGATCCTTTCGCCCTTCCCCGTATTGGTCAAATCATTGATGCTACGGCGGGTTGTGAACGCCTAAGTTTCTTGGATGCTTATTCTGGATATCATCAGATTAAAATGGCAGTTAAGGACTAGGAGAAGACGGCGTTCATCACTCCCTTTGGAGCCTTCTGCTATGTGTCTATGCCCTTTGGACTCAAGAGTGCATAGGCGACTTATCAGCGTTGTGTGCAGAACAGTCTTCATAACCAGATTGGGCGCAATGTTCATGCTTATGTGGATGATATTGTGGTTAAATCCAGGAAGGAGGAAACCTTGATAGATGATCTGAGGGAAACCTTTGATAATCTCCGGGTCTACAAGATGATGCTTAACCCGGCCAAATGTGTTTTTGGTGTTCCTGCAGGCAAGCTCTTGGGTTTCTTGGTTTCTAACAAAGGCATTGAAGCTAACCCGGAGAAGATCAAGGCCATTACCTCCCTGGCTAAGCCGGCGTGTATAATCGACGTCCAGCGCCTGGCAGGTCGTATCCCTGCTTTAAGCCGTTTTATAAGCCGTTTGGGGGAGAAGGCCATGCCATTATATCAGTTGATGAAGAAAACTGATGACTTTGTCTGGAATGATGCAGCTAATACTGCTTTCGAGGATTTGAAGAGACAGCTGGCCGAGCCCCCAGTCCTTGCTGCTCCGATTGACAAGGAGCCTTTATTGCTGTATGTGGCTGCTAACACACGAGCCGTCAGTGTGGCCGTGGTGGTGGAGCGCAAGGAAGAGGGTAAGGAGCATCCGGTTCAGCGGCCGGTTTATTATGTCAACAAAGTACTCATTGAGTCCAAGCAGCGGTATCCGCATTGGCAGAAGCTTGTTTATAGTGTGTTCATGGCAAGCCGGAAGCTTAAGCATTATTTCCAGGGTCACCCCATCACTGTGGTCAGTTCTGCCCCCCTTGGAGATATCATTCAAAACAGAGAGGCCACAGGGAGAGTGGCTAAGTGGGCTATAGAGCTCGGACCTCATGGTTTGAAATATGTGCCACGCACTGCTGTTAAATCTCAGGCCTTGGTGGATTTCATCAATGATTGGACAGAGCTACAAGTGCCCGAATAGAAGCTGGATAACACATATTGGACTCTTCACTTCGATGGATCCAGGCAATTGGAGGGCTCGGGGGCTGGAGTCGTATTGGCTTCCCCTAAAGGTGACAAATTCCATTATGTGCTACAGTTGATGTTTCCTTGCACCAACAATGCAGCTGAGTACGAGGCCTTGCTCCACGGCCTTCGGATGGCTAAGGAGATGAGCTTGAGCCGGATAAGGTGCTTCGGCGACTCAGACTTGGTGGCTCAACAAGTATAAGGAAAGTGGGACTCCAAGGACCCTCTCATGGCGGCTTATCGCCGCGAAGTTGATGCCCTTGCTGGGCACTTTCAGGTTACCAAGTAGAGCACATCGATCGCAGGAAGAACAAGGCGGCTGATGCTTTAAGCCAGCTGGGCTCTCAGCGAAAACCGGTGCCGCCTAATACTTTCCTGGACATCCTGCATAACCCTTCTGTTAAGTTGCCTACAG
The DNA here is from genome assembly GCF_018294505.1 of Triticum aestivum. Taxonomy (NCBI): domain Eukaryota; kingdom Viridiplantae; phylum Streptophyta; class Magnoliopsida; order Poales; family Poaceae; genus Triticum; species Triticum aestivum. The sequence continues at coordinate 395,069 of NC_057808.1, forward strand.
AGGAAGACTTGGCTGTCCCTGACCCGGAGGCACGATTGGTGGCGTCTCTCCACATCATACCGGACTGGACAGTGCCCTACCTGGCTTACATGACCCGGGGAGATTTACCTGAGGATGAAACTTTGGCCAGACAAATAACCCGGCGGTCTAAGTCAATGGTTGTTATCAACGGTGAGTTGCATCGTCGCAGTGTTACGGGAGCGTTCCAGCGTTGTGTCTCCCCTGAGGAAGGTCAAGAGATCTTGCGTGAGATTCATGAAGGGGATTGTGGCCATCACGCCGGCTCAAAGTCTCTTGTGGCCAAGGCTTTTCGTCATGGCTTTTATTGGCTGACGGCTCATGCTGATGCGGAGGACTTGGTCAGCAAATGTGATGGTTTCCAAAGGTTCTCGCGACGGGCTCATGTGCCGGCTCAGGAGCTGAGGATGATCCCAATTACTTGGCCCTTTGCGGTCTGGGGGCTTGATATGGTTGGGCCTTTTAAAAGGTCCAAGGATAAGAAGACCCACCTCTTGGTGGCGGTTGACAAATTTACCAAGTGGGTTGCAGCGGAGCCAGTTAGCAAGTGTGATGCAGCCACGGCAGTTCAGTTTATGAAAAAGGTGATCTTTCGTTTTGGCTTCCCACACAGCATTATAACTGACAATGGTACCAATCTATCCAAAGGCGCCATGGAGGAGTTTTGTCAACGAGAGCACATTAGACTTGATGTTTCATCAGTGGCTCATCCTCAATCCAATGGTCAAGCTGAGAGGGCTAATCAGGAGATTCTGAAAGGCATCAAACCCCGGCTTTTGGTCCCTTTACAACGGACGCCGGGTTGTTGGGTGGAGGAGTTACCCTCCGTGTTGTGGAGCATCAACACTACTCCTAACAGGTCCACAGGTTTCACACCTTTCTTCATGGTTTATGGAGCGGAAGCAGTTCTCCCTAGTGACATCCGTCATGACTCACCTTGAGTGGCGGCTTATGTGGAGGCGGATAACGAACAGGCGCGCCAAGACGCTCTTGACTTGTTGGACGAACAGCGTGATGTGGCAGCAGCTCGCTCAGCGATTTACCAACAAGACCTGCGCCGTTATCATAGTCGCCGGGTTAAAACCCGGGTCTTCCAGGAAGGCGATCTGGTGCTCTGGCTCATCCAAGATCAAACAGATGCGCACAAGTTATCCCCGCCTTGGGAAGGGCCCTTTGTGGTCAGCAAGAATTTGCACAACGGGTCATATTACCTCATTGACGTTCGGGAGCACAAAGATTCACGTAAGTCGGAGGAAGAGACCCGTCGGCCATGGAACATAGCTCAGCTTCGGCCTTATTACACTTGAGCCACCGGCTCTCATAATGTACATATTTCTCTAAGCCATGTATATATTATGATAAGCAATAAAGCAGGACCTCTGTCCTTTTTTCTCCTCCAAAGATGAATGTGTTACTTTCTTTACAAAGAGCATGTGATAACTTGAAGGAGGATCCGGCTTATGATCGTATTCGAATCTAGCCATACACAATATAGTCACCTGGGGGCTTCCTGTTCAAACATGGGTCGTATTCGAATCAAAGAGAACATAGCTGTCGATACCCATTTGATTGGCAAAGTGCCGAGCTCATTGGGGAGTTTTCTTTGATCATATTTGAATCATAGTTTAACCCCTTTGGGAACCGACGTGGATCGTATTCGAATCAGCGTCGTTAAACAATTCTTAAGGTCATTTGGGGGCTTCCTGTTCAAACATGGGTCGTATTCGAACCAAAGAGAACATAGCTGTCGGTACCCTCTTGATTGGCATCGCCACACCCACTGGGGGCTATATGATCGCATTCGAATCTTAGCATAACCCCTTTGGGACGGGTCTCTGGTCGTATTCGAACCGGAAGCCTCTAAGTTTTTCTAATTTATAGCGAGTTCTTCTGATTATTTCAAGTATGCACGGCAGGTCTCACTTTGCCGGCTTAAATTTGATTTACAGTACTGGTTGAACACAATCGGCGTTATTAAGACTTGTAAACCGGAATTGAGGTACCAACCTTATTACCCGAGTTATCTAAGCCGGCAGTGTGCTTGCAGGCCGGTAAGTGTGTTGTTACAGTTATATCACGGACATAATTGAGGACCAGTCTTTTGTGATTCATGTTCCGGGTTATATGCATAAGACTGTGATTCTCCGTGCGGTAAGCCGCCTAGAGACTTGTGATTTGTCTTTCTATGCAGGATAGTTAAAGATAACTATTTAAGCTTACGGAACATGAATGATCAACTATGACCCGGAGAAATATAAGGAAGCAACTTCAATGGAATTCAGCATTCAACGCGTGCACGATGGCACGGCAAAGTTAAAGTGTTGGTCCTATTCTATTACAAGACTCATCGAGTCCAAAAGGGTGAAACATTGTTTAAATAAGCCGCCTGCAGAGTTATGATGCTTGCTGGGTGGAAGTTTCCGGCTCATCCCTCTCCGCTCCTCCGGCTCCTCCGGCTGTTCCCAAGACCTGGAAAGTTGACGACTTCCAGTCAATGCCGCTCAGAGCTTCAAATTGGGCTTCCTCGTCGATTAACCCGGCCGGGTCAATCTCCGGGGCAAAGGTGTGCTTACGAGTCGGCGGGACTAAGCTGAGGGCTTCATAGCGCGGAGTGGGGATCCTCTGATTCTCTGCATTGTAACCCGGCTGGTACTTAGTCAGGTCCGTATCATTACCAATCAGAGTGGCCACCGGGCGTACGATCTTCATGCAGGCTGCAGAGTCCCTTTGGTCGAAGGGGGTGCCGTCTTCCTTCAGGCTGGGGTAGCCAAGGGCAATGTCCGCCGGGTCTAGTTCAGGAAGGAACGCCTTGGCCCGGCTTAGAGCAGCTATGGCTCCGGCTCTTGCAGAGGCCCGTCGCAGCTCTTGGACACGTTGAGGAAGAACGGCGAGCCGGCGAAGAACTTCCGCCAGGTGAGTCGGCACCTCATTGGATAGGGCCACCACGGCCAAGGCACGCTGTGACCCGGTGTAGAGTTGCTCCACCAGGGTGTACACGGCCTTCAGCTTGGTCACCACACTTTGGTTGAGGTTGGCGCTTCTGGGACCTGTTTAACCGAGTAAGATAAGCCGCCGGCAATGATGGGTTACGAGGCATAAAAATTATAAACTGGACGAAAGCTGGTGGAATGACTTACCGAAGATTGCGGCAACCATCTGGGACACTTGGTGCTTTAAGCCGGAGAGTTCGGCGGTCTTCTCTGTCAGAGCCTTCTCCGCCTGTTCGGCCCGGTTCACCAGAGTAGCCTTTTCTTCAGCCCAAGCCTTCCGTTCAGCGTCAAAGTCCGTCTTCAGCTTTTCTTGCGCAGCAATACTGGACACAAATTTGGCATTGGCTTTCCGGGTCTCAGTTTCTTGCGTCTTCAGGCGGGTCTTGAGATCGGAGATGTCAGCTTCAAACTTCTTGCCAGCAGCCTGCATAATTTCCGGGTCATAGGATGAACAGTTACTATGCAATTTTAAAAGTCCCAAGCACTTTCCAAGCAAAGACACTTGGCACTTGGGGGCTAATGCATATCGAACGCTTCTATTTACAAGTTACCGGTTCAAATGAGTAAGCCGGAACTTAAAGTCTACAACATATTCTATCATAAGTAGTAGACTTGGGGGCTAGAGCATGGTAAGAATAACAAGATAACTATGTAGTACGTAAGAAGAAAGAAGAGTGATACCTCAGACTTTTGCTGAATCTGGTTCACCATGGCAATCTCTAAGTCCTGGCTCTTGTGCACTTGACTGACATAGCCGGAGATGATCTCTCCGATGCTCAGATTGGCATATTCGGTGAGGTCCAGATTGGCCCGGCGGTGCGCTAGCAACTCCTCCTTAGCGGAGCACTTGGCCAGTGCAGTAGGTCTCCCCGGCTCAACAAACTCCGTCCGGGTGATTACCACATCCGGGTCATTGACCGGCTGAGCTGAGCTGGAGGCCTCCGGGTTAGCAGAGGTTTCTGCAATTGGCTTGTCGGTTGGAGCAGTGGCTTCAGGAGCAGAGGCAGCTGGCGGTTCTTGAGCTGCTACCTCCGGTTCAGGAAAGTCCGGCTCTTCGACCGGCTTGTTCTTCTTCGCCCTTTTGCTGAGTTTTGCTTGGGCACTGAAAAGACAAAATGGTTAAGTACAAAAGTATAAGTAAAGATAAGTACAACATGAGATGATCATCATTATTCGGGCACGGTCTTGAAGGCCGGCAGGTTTGATTGCATCGAGTCACCAGAGGAGGGTGAGGTTTCCTGATAGTTTGAGTCAGAAGAATTGAGCGGTTGACGTATAACACCCGCCAAAGGATGAAAAGGGTACAAGTTGGAGATAACCTCGGTTCGACGTTTCCTCGATGCGTCAGGTAAGCCGGAGGAGAGGTCAGCATCTTTGTTGGTCCGGGTGTGCTGCCGGCTCTCATGAATCTGTTGCTTCAAAAGAAATTGAGGATCTTGATAAGCTAAAGGATGAGAAAATCTTACTTTCCGGGTTACCCTTCGGACTTTCAGCCTTGGCAAGGGCTCTGAGTCGGAGGAAAGTGTCATTACCTCTTCAACCACCGGGTTACTTGCTCCGGTGTCATCCTGTTGATGAACATCATTGATAAGGCGGACAGAAGTAAAACGACAAATACAACAAGAGATTACAGGTTCAGGGGTTACCTCTGACTCGGAGCTGTCGCTTAGTTGCAGCAGCTCTGAAGCAGTAGGCCTACTTCCCTTCTTGCGGGGAGCGGCTCTCTTGGTGGCTTTCTTAGCCTTCCTGGCCTTCTTGGCCGCCTCATGGTCATATCTGACCTTCCAGAATTTGTCATCAGCCTGAAAAATACAATGATGATTTCTTAAAGATTCAGATGACGGTTATCTACAGAAGAAGATCAGATGTTCAGATCAGCGGCTTACCGCTGGGGCTGGGTTGGTCTTGCAGAAGGGGGCTAACCCGGTCCTCCCGCAGTCTGCCAAACTCTCGTTCAAGAGAGCCTTGGTCATGTCCTCGGCAACGTCTTCAGGGAGGTCGTTGCGGCTATGTCGCAGAGGGTCATCTTTCCGGCCTGTGTATTCACACATTAAGCCGGGGTGGCGGCTCAAGGGGATCACCCGCCACGAGATCCAGACCCGGACCAGATCAATTCCGTTGAGACCATTGCCCAGGAGAGCCTTGATCTTGTTGATGGTGGGGAGCAGAGGTTGGCGTTCCGCCTGAGTTAACTTGTCAGACAGAGGGTGAGTTGGTTCCAGACGTGAAGGGCGAAAGCCGGGCAGCGGGTTCTCATCAGCCGGCGACGTGTCTTGGCAATAGAACCACGTCTGGTTCCAGTCCTTTGGGTGGCTTGGCGGTTCAGCGTAAGGAAAAAGGCAGTCCCTCCGTCGCTGAATGGAGATTCCACCAAGTTCCAAACTTGGCCCGTTGGCGCACTCGTTCTGGTGGTTCAGGTAGAAGAGCTCTCTGAAGAGCAGCAGGCTGGGCTCTTCTCCGAGGTAGACTTCGCAGAACACTTGGAAGTTGCATATATTGGACACAGAATTGGGTCCTATGTCTTGTGGCCGCAGGTCAAAGAAATTCAGTACATCTCTGAAGAACTTTGAGCCGGGCGGTGCGAAGCCCCGGCTCATATGATCCGCAAAAACTACCACTTCCCCGTCCCTTGGCTGTGGTCTCTCCTCTGATGGGTCGGGGGCACGGTAGGACATGACGTCCTTTTTGGGCAGGTAACCTGACTTCATGAAATCCGTTAAGGTCTCGTCGGTGACGTTGGACCTCATCCAATTGCAAGTGATGGGTGCTTTAGGAGCTTTGGGAGGCATGGTGAAAGTCGGAAGCCTATGATAAAAGGAAACATGCCCGATTTAATTATAAGCCGGAGGAAATTTACAGTTCAGTGTTAAAGTGGCGGCTTATGGAGGGGACTAATGACATATATCTAGGTGTACCGGGTTATCTAAGCCGCTGGAGGTATTAAGAAGTAATTCGATTGTCTACGACCTTGTCACAGATAAGCCGGAAAATTTTATGGCGCATGGCCTCCTTTGAGCCGGAAGGTCCTACGGCGCGTGGTTTCTTTAAACCGGAAATGTAAACCGCCATGACTCAACAGGTGCAGTTTTTTAATAAGTGTGGTGAAAACAGGTTTCACACATTGCAGTAAAAAATTTCGATCAAAACGGTCGGCTAAAAGGAAAGTTTCTAGACCTAAAAACAGACGCAAGGGAAGTTCTTGGGCTCGAACGGAGCCTTTATGCAGTAAAAAGAGGTCTACTTGCATTTGAAATGGGTGCTAAACATCTACCGCAGTGGTTCTATACAAGGCTAAGATCAAAAAAGGGCAGTAAAAATGAAAACTGCCAAGAACTCGTGGGCGACGGCGAAGAACACGGAAGAACAGCAGGAGCTTAACGTAGATCTATTCTACAAGGAGTAAGGAACTTACGGATGCAGGTGTACTGCGGGGGTTCGCCGCGGTTCTCTGGACGATTCAGGGTGATGCAGCGGCCAAGGTCGACGAGGACGCAGAGCTTTGTTGCGGCGGCGGCGGCGGCGGCGGCGGAGCTCGAGCAGCACAGGGGCAGTGAGAGGAAGGAGACGACGGAAGGAGGAGAATGGAGAGGACCCGAGGGTCGGGTTATTTATAAGGCCAGATTCATAAGTGGGCGCAAGAAACGAGGAGGTCACGGCGCGGTTATCTCGCCCGAGAGGCGCCTCAATTTTCGGGATGACAGTAAAGATAAGATCCGTTGCGGATCTGGTGGAGTAAAAAAGGGGCTTAATGGAAGATGACGTCATGGCGGATTAGCCGGACTCCAGAGGATGACGTCACGCCGGGTTATGGCCTTCACACGTAAGCCGGAGATTTTCTGTCGAGAGAATTGAAGATTGACATGAGCCGGCTCAAATCAATCTGGGGCCTAATGTTGAGGATATAAACCTTAGAGTCACCCGCCAGGAGGGGCCGGGTTACTCATAAGGATCATCACCTGAAGCCCGGCGCCAAGCTTGAAGACGGTGGGCCAAAGATGGGCTTAAGACCCGGAGGTGGCTTAAGGCCCGTAGTTACAACCGTCATCATGGTAGAACTTGTAGGGTAAGGCAAGAATAGTTGAGAGTCTGAGCCGGACACTCTTATGAGCCGGCCAGGACTCAGAGAGCTGCAGGACGTCAACCTCTCTATATAAAGGGATGACCCGGCAGCGGTTTAGGGACAAGAAAGATCTAATCGAGAGCCAGGCATAGCGGTTAAGCTCCCTGGTCATCGAAACCCTAATCAATACCACCTCAACTGGACGTAGGCTTTTACCTTCACTGTAAGGGGCCGAACCAGTATAAACCCTCGTGTTCCTTGTCCCGTTTAACCCCTTCAAGCTTCCTAGCGGCGATGGCTCCACGACTAAGTCCTAGCTTGAGGACATCTGCCGTGACAATTCCACGATAGAGGTAGTACTTGCTCTTAGGGTAACCATAGAGTTACTGGAGTAGTCTAAGTTACTTTCCACTATGACTAGCCTAGGCTACTATAGTAGTACAACAAAAAACGATGCAGGTGATCACGCGAGAAAAAATACTAAAAACATTTCTTTCAGTGCAGTGCGTAGCCGTGTGCGGTGCCCCCTCCACCATATTACACCTCGAGAATACCGTTGCGGAGCTTAGGCGAAGCCCTGCATCGGTGGAACATCCGTCACCACGCCGTCGTGCTGACGAAACTCTCCCTCAACACTCTGCTGGATCGGAGTTCGAGGGACGTCATCGAGCTGAACGTGTGCTAAACTCGGAGGTGCCATGCGTTCGGTACTTGATCGGTCGGATTGTGAAGACGTACGACTACATCAACCGTGTTGTGTTAACGCTTCCACTGTCGGTCTACGAGGGAACGTGGACAACACTCTCCCCTCTCGTTGCTATGCATCACCATGATCTTGCGTGTGCGTAGGAATTTTTTTGAAATTACTACGTTCCCCAACAGTGGTATCCTCCTTTCCTTGTGGGAGTAGGACTCCTCCTTTCCGAGTGATTCGGGTATTTTTGGGAGTACCGGAGAGTTACGGGAATTCGTATTGGGCCTTAATGGGCATTACGGGAAAGGAGGAAAAGACCTCAAAGGGTGGCCGCACCCCTCCCCATGGGCTAGTCCGAATTGGACTAGGGAGGGGGGGCGCCCCCTTCCCTCTTTCTCCTTCCCCCTTCCCTTCTCCTACTCCCACAAGGAAAGGAGGAGTCCTACTCCCGGTGTGCGTAGTAATTTCAAAAAAATTCAAAATTTTTCCTACGCACACGCAAGATCATGGTGATGCATAGCAACGAGAGGGGAGAGTGTTGTCCACGTACCCTCGTAGACCGACAGCGGAAGCGTTATCACAACGCGGTTGATGTAGTCGTACGTCTTCACGATCCGACCGATCAAGTACCGAACGTACGGCACCTCCGAGTTCTACACACGTTCAGCTCGATGACGTCCCTCGAACTCCGATCCAGCCGAGTGTTGAGGGAGAGTTTCGTCAGCACGACGGCGTGGTGACGATGATGATGTTCCACCGACGCAGGGCTTCGCCTAAGCTCCGCAACGGTATTATCGAGGTGTAATATGGTGGAGGGGGGCACCGCACACGGCTAAGAGATCTCAAGGATGAATTGTTGTGTCTATGGGGTGCCCCCTGCCCCCGTATATAAAGGAGCAAGGGGGAGGCAGCCGGCCAAGGGGAGAGGCGCGCCATAGGGGGGAGTCCTACTCCCACCGGGAGTAGGACTCCTCCTTTCCTTGTGGGAGTAGGAGAAGGGAAGGGGGAAGGAGAAAGAAGGAAGGGTGCGCCCCCCTTCCCTAGTCCAGTTCGGACCAGACCATGGGGAGGGGTGCGGCCACCTTTTGAGGCCTTTCTCTCCTTTCCTGTATGGCCCATTAAGGCCCAATACGAATTCCCGTAACTCTTCGGTACTCCGAAAAATACCCGAATCACTCGGAACCTTTCCGAAGTCCGAATATAGTCGTCTAATATATCGATTTTTACGTCTCGACCATTTCGAGACTCCTTGTCATATCCCCGATCTCATCCGGGACTCCGAACTCCTTCGGTATATCAAAACTCAATAAAACTGTCATCGTAACGTTAAGCGTGCGGACCCTACGGGTTCGAGAACTATGTAGACATGACCGAGACACGTCTCCGGTCAATAACTAATAGCGGGACCTGGATGCCCATATTGGCTCCCACATATTCTATGAAGATCTTTATCGGTCAGACCGCATAACAACATACGTTGTTCCCTTTGTCATCGGTATGTTACTTGCCCGAGATTTGATCGTCGGTATCTCGATACCCAGTTCAATCTCGTTACCGGCAAGTCTCTTTACTCGTTCCATAACACATCATCCCGTAACTAACTCATTAGTCACAATGCTTGCAAGGCTTATAGTGATGTGCATTACCGAGTGGGCCCAGAGATACCTCTCCGACAATTGGAGTGACAAATCCTAATCTCGAAATACGCCAACCCAATAAGTACCTTTGGAGACACTTGTAGAGCACCTTTATAATCACCCATTTACGTTGTGATGTTTGGTAGCACACAAAGTGTTCCTCCGGTAAACGGGAGTTGCATAATCTCATAGTCATAGGAACATGTATAAGTCATGAAGAAAGCAATAGCAACATACTAAACGATCGGTTGCTAAGCTAACGGAATGGGTCAAGTCAATCACGTCATTCTCCTAATGAGGTGATCTCGTTAATCAAATGACAACTTATGTCTATGGCTAGGAAACATAACCATCTTTGATTAATGAGCTAGTCAAGTAGAGGCATACTAGTGACACTCTGTTTGTCTATGTATTCACACATGTATTATGTTTCCGGTTAATACAATTCTAGCATGAATAATAAACATTTATCATGATATAAGGAAATATATAATACTTTATTATTGCCTCTAGGGCATATTTCCTTCACCATCTAGCTGTGCACTTGATTCACCTTCTGTTTTGAGTAAGCTTGCGACACCTAAGCCTGCTTCTGCTATTAATTCTGATATGTCGCATGTTATTGATGATGCCACTTCTGCTATGCATGATACTTATGATGAAACTACTTCTATGCTTGATACTACTGTGCCACTTGGTGAATTTCTTGATGAACAACTTGCTAGGGCTAGAGAGGATGAAATTATTGAAACTGATAATATTGATGAAAGTGATGACGAAGATTCTCCCCCTAGATATGAATTGCCTGTTGTGCCTGAGGGCTATGTAATGGATGAAGAAACTGCTAGAGACTTTCTTGCTTGGAATGATAGAAGTGATCTTAAGAAATTATTAGCTAAGCTGAAACAAAAAACTCTGAATGCTAGAATGAAATATGATCCTCCTTACGGTACTTCACCCATCTTTGTTACTGATAAGGATTATGAATTCTCTGTCGACCCTGATATAATTACTTTGGTTGAATCTGATCCTTTCTATGGCTATGAATCTGAAACTGTTGTGGCACATCTTACTAAATTAAATGATATAGCCACCCTGTTCACTAATGATGAGAAAACTCGCTACTATTATATCCTTAAGATATTTCCGTTCTCATTAAAGGGTGATGCTAAGATATGGTTTAATTCTCTTGATCCTGGTTGTGTGCATAGTCCCCAGGATATGGTTTATTACTTCTCTGCTAAATATTTCCCCGCTCATAAGAAACAAGCTGCCTTAAGGGAAATATATAATTTTGTGCAAATTGAGGAAGAGAGTCTCCCACAAGCTTGGGGGAGGCTTCTCCAATTACTTAATGCTTTGCCTGATCATCCTCTTAAGAAAAATGAAATACTTGATATCTTTTATAATGGACTAACCGATGCTTCCAGAGACCACCTGGATAGTTGTGCTGGTTCTGTTTTCAGGGAAAGAACACCAGATGAAGCTGAAATTCTATTGAATAATATGTTGACCAATGAAAATAATTGGACACTTCCTGAACCAACTCCTAAGCCAACTCCGAAGAAAAGGGGTGTTCTATTCCCCAGTCCGGAAGATATGCAAGAGGCAAAGAAATCTATGAAAGAAAAAGGTATTAAAGCTGAAGATGTTAAGAATTTACCTCCTGTTGAAGAAATACATGGTCTTAATTTACCGCATGTTGAAGAAATACATGGTTTTAATCCATCACCTATTGAAGAAACACATGGTCTTGATAACCCGACACATGTAGTAAAGGTAAATTCTCTCTATAGATTTGATGAAGGTGATATTCCTCGTTATAAGTCTGCTAGCCAATGCTTAGATGAGTTTGATAATTTTATTGTCAAACAAGAAAACTTCAATGCTTATGTCGGTAGACGATTAAAACACAATGCTTATATGATTGAACACTTGGGTGATTATATGTCTAGAGTTAAAGGTGAACTTAAACTCATTAGTAAACATGCTTCTATGGTTACCACTCAAGTAGAACAAGTACTTAAAGCTCAGAATGATTTGCTCAATGAATTAAATAGTAAGAATAATGATTTTGCTATTAGAGTGGCTACTAGAACTGGTAAAATGACTCAGGAACCTTTGTATCCTGAAGGCCATCCTAAGAGAATTGAGCAAGATTCTTAGAGAAATAATATTGATGCACCTAGTCCTTCTAAGAAGAAGAAAAAGAAAAATGATAGGACTTTGCGTACTTCTAGTGAACCTATTGCTGAACCACCTGAGAATCCAAATGATATTTCTAATTCTGATGCTGAAACACAATCTGGTAATGAACATGAACCTAGTGATAATATTAATGAAGATGTTCATGATGATGCTCAACCTAGTAATGATCTTGATAACCCACAATCAAAGAATCAACGTTATGATAAGAGAGACTTTGTTGCTAGGAAGCATGGTAAGGAAAGAGAACCTTGGGTTCAGAAACCCATGCCTTTTCCTCCCAAACCATCCAAGAAAAAGGATGATGAGGATTTTGAGCGCTTTGCTGAAATGATTAGACCTATCTTTTTGCGTATGCGATTAACTGATATGCTCAAAATGAATCCTTATGCTAAGTATATGAAAGAAATTGTTACTAATAAAAGAAAGATACCGGAAGCTGAAATTTCCACCATGCTTGCTAATTACACTTTCAAGGGTGGAATACCTAAGAAACTAGGAGATCCAGGAGTACCAACTATACCATGCTCCATTAAAAGAAACTATGTTAAAACTGCTTTATGTGATCTTGGAGCTGGTGTTAGTGTTATGCCTCTCTCTTTATATCGTAGACTTGATTTGAATAAGTGGACACCTACTGTAATATCTTTGCAAATGGCTGATAAATCAACTGCTATACCTGTCGGTATCTGTGAGGATGTGCCTGTTGTGGTTGCAAACGTTACTATTTTAACGGACTTTGTTATTCTTGATATTCCCGAGGACGATAGTATGTCTATTATTCTTGGAAGACCCTTTTTGAACACTGCAGGGGCTGTTATTGATTGCAACAAAGGCAATGTCACTTTTCATGTTAATGGCAATGAGCATACGGTACACTTTCCGAGGAAACAACCTCAAGTTCATAGTATCAACTCTATTGGAAAAATTCCGTTGATTATATTTGGAGGTTTTGAATTTCCTCTTCCTACTGTCAAGAAGAAATATGATATTCTTATTATTGGGGATGCGCATATCCCCGTTGAGGTAACATAGTGTATTCGAAATTTCTCCGGTTCCATGTTATTCGGAATGAGTTTGTTGGACTTGATCAACCTTGTTAGTCGATTCCTTTTGATGAACATGAGATGGATGAAACTAGAAGGCACAACCTTCTGTACCCTCCTTTTACTTTCTGTTATTTAGTTGAAATAAAGTAAAAATAGTATTTTTCTGTCTGTTCTCTGAATTATCCGTGCAATATAAAAATACCCCGAAAATAAAAGTTCTCCAAATGCCCTGCCAATTTAATATGATTTTTTCTGGAATATTTGAGAATACCTGGCACTGAGAACACAGCAGGGGGAGCTGGCACCTGGCCACGAGGGTCTAGGGCGCGCCCAAACCCCTGGGCGCGCCCCCTGCCTCGTGGGCCCACGGTGGCTCCCCTCCACTTATTCCTGCACCCACACACTTCTTCTTCCTCCCAAAAAATCACCAACCAGCTCAAGCACGAGTTCTAGCTCATTTTGCTGTGATTTTCGATCTCCTTGCTCAAAGCACCTCTCACAAAACTGCTTTGGGGGATTGTTCCTTGGTATGTGACTCTTCCATTGGTCCAATTAGTTTTTGTACTAGTGCTTTATTCATTGCAAATTTGTGCTGCCTAGGTGATCATGTTCTTGAGCTTGCATGTCAAATTTATTTGGTTCCAAGTAGTTCTAATGCATGATATAGGCTCTAGGCACTTGTAGGAGTAGTTGCGATCAATTTTGTTGAGCTTGGTTCACTTTTATTTGAAGTTGCTAAAATTTTCAGAAATTTTTCAGAGGAAGAAATATGTTTAGGAAAATGTACCAAAGTGGTTCTCAAGGAAGCAAGGACCCAGGCTTGCAATGCGTGATGCTGATGATGAACCACCAAGAGATGCTCCAGTGCGGGCTTGTGAATGGCCTTCAGAAGACTTTATGGATCGAGCGGGAATCAAGGAAGAAGTTAACACATATTTGCGTAACGCTGATCTTGTGAGCTTCGAGGCAGAAAAATTCCGTCAGTACCACTATCTCACTAGTTCCTTTGTGAGGAGGTTTGAATTTTCATCTTCACGCAATTCTCAAACTGTCCTGTTTGATCTTTTTGAAAATTCTTATACCATGGACTTAGAGGATTTTACCACTGCTTGCAAACTTCCACAATGGGATAGTACTAGTGAACCTCGCAAATCTGAATTTAGAGATTTTCTTGCTAGTATAACTGTGGGGGAATCTAGAGATATAGCACAAGCTACCATAGGGAGTATTCATTTTCCTGCTATACATTATTTTGCTCTCTTCATAGGTAGGTGCATAAATGGTAAAGATGAAGCATGTCATTTGTGAGTCCCTGACCTCAGTGTTCTCAGGAGTGCTGTACTAGGAGATAAACGTTATAATTTGGGAGCCATTGTTGCACGTAGGTTGCATAACAATAGATTTAATGGGGATTTCTTTGGTGGAATTTATGCAACCTTTTTAGCTAATTTTCTTGGTGTAGCCATACGTGATGATGATACTGAATTGCCCCCTACTTATCTAGACTTTAATGCTATGGTTCACCATCAGTTTGTCGAGAGGAATGAACCACCTCTCCAGTACCGACTAATCTTTGACAGGCGTCACGCTGTCCATATTGTTCTCCCTGCCCCTACTCTCTTTGACTTTCAGCCAAAAGGGAGACATTTTATAACCAGAGAGGAGGCAAATGAGTATGAAAGGAGGACGAGGGCAGCTCGCCTCCAAGCTGTAGCCCACGATGCAATAGCCGTTGCATCTCAGTACAACCCCAACTACAACTTTGGATATCCGCCAGGCCAGCCGTGGCAATAAACCAACTTAGGTCAAAAGCCTAAGCTTGGGGGAGTACGTATTTCTCACCGACATTACATTTATGTTCACACACTCATTGCTAGTTGTCGGTGCTCATACTTTTTCACTGTACTATCCATGCTAGTTTATTTTCTTTTCTCCTGCTTTCTTCTTGTGTGTTTGATAAACCTTAAGAAAACAAAAAAAAATTAGTTGTAGCTTTTAGTTAGTTTACTTTTCTTGCTGTAGTAATAATTAAAAGAAAACCCAAAAAGATTCATGTTCTTCTTTTGCTTGTTGGGAGCTTTCCCGTGTAAATAGTTTTATTTCTTTTATTTTCTTTGGGGGTCGATAGGGGAAGACCATAATGAAATTGTTTAAGTGGCTCTTATGTGCATTATTGTTGATTTAACCAAGAGCCCATATTGCCTTGTCTTCTCCTGTTTATTGAATGCTCGCAGATTCCAGCTTAGTCCAATGCACGTGCATTATTATTATTATTAACATCGTTCGGTCGTGCAAGTGAAAGGCAATTATGATGATATATGATGGACTGATTGAGATGAGAGTAGCTGGTATGAACTCGACCTCTCTTGTTTTTGTAAATATGATTAGTTCATCGTTCCTGATTCAGCCTATTATGAATAAACATGTTTGCAATGACAATTAGAGATTATAGTTGCTTATGCCATGCTTAATTAGCTAGGAGTTTATAATGGTTTACCTTGCGTGCCAACATGCTATTAAAATGGTTGTGATGTGGTATGATGGGGTGGTATCCTCCTTTGAATGATTCAAGTGACTTGACTTGGCACATGTTCACACATGTAGTTGAAACAAATCAACATAGCCTTCATGATATTTATGTTCATGGTGGATTATATCCTACTCATGCTTGCACTCAATGTTTATTAATTTTAATGCATGTTCATGACTGTTGTCACTCTCTAGTTGGTCGCTTCCCAGTCTTTTTCTAGCTTTCACTTGTACTAAGCGGGAATACTGCTTGTGCATCCAATTCCTTAAACCCCAAAGTTATTCCATATGAGTCCACTATACCTTCCTATATGCGTTATCTACCTGCCGTTCCAAGTAAATTTGTATGTGCCAAACTCTAAACCTTCAAATGAAATTCTGTTTTGTATGCTCGAATAGCTCATGTATCAACTAGGGCTGTCCGTATATTCCATGCTAGGCGGGTTATTCTCAAGAGGAGTGGACTCCGCTCCTCACTCACGAGAAAATGGCTGGTCATCGGGATGCCCAGTCCCATGCTTTATGCAAACTAAATCAAAATAACTGCAAACAAACTCCCCCTGGGACTGTTGTTAGTTGGAGGCACTCGTTGTTTCGAGCAAGCCATGGATTGATGCTTGTTGGTGGAGGGGGAGTATAAACTTTACCATTCTGTTTGGGAACCGCTTATAATGTGTGTAGCATGGAAGATATCACCATCTCTTGGTTGTTATGTTGACAATTAAAGTATGCCGCTCAAAATATTATTTATCTCTGCTTTAAAATCGAGCTCTGGCACCTCTAAAAATCCCTGCTTCCCTCTGCGAAGGGCCTATCTATTTACTTTTATGTCGAGTCATCACCCTCTTATTAAAGGGATAATTGATTTTATACCCCTAGTTGGGTCACACTCGGCAGGTTTGCCCCTAGTTCTCAAAAACCCTCGGTCTTGCCCAAGTGCGGTTGGTTCTCTTGTGCTTTTGCCCTTCCGTCTCAATTTCATCCAGTCAAAGGTGTTTGACCGTTAGAGGGATATTTCTCTGGACTATTTTGCCCCTCCTTATAACTCCAGTAAAAATATGAAGAGAAAAAAACATGGCATTTACAAGTGGGTCCCAACCACATTGAAAAGAAAAAAAATACCAAATAGAAAATTAGTCTCTCTCTCTCTCCTCTCTTACTCTCTCTGTTGCTGGGCAAACAACAACAGCGACGACAAGCAATTGCCATCGAAAAGTCGGGGCAGGCCGGCGAGTTGGTGAGCTGGGACAGGGGCGCGAGGAGGCGTCAGGCGAGGTTAACTGCAAGGGGCGGCGACGGATGTAGGAGAGGACCGAATCAGCATGGGGCATGCGGGCGCGGTGGAGAGACGGGCGGATCCCGCCGCGGGAGGCTCGGGATGGACCGGATACGACCGAGATGGAGGTCGGGGAGGCGCTGGCGACCGACGACGAGGTAGATGGCAGTTGTTTTCGTCCCGGGGGTCAGGGCGCCATGGCCATGGTGGCTTGAACCTGCGGGAGAACGGCAGCGCACTCAGACAGGAAGAAACAGAGGGGGAGGAAGGAGAAGGGCGACGCGGTCCTGCTGCTTTTCTCCGGTGGTGGTCCGGCGGTGCGGTGGCCTGGGCAGGCGCCAGATCGACCGGCGCGGCGTGCATCCTCTGCTGGTGGCGGCGCTATCTGGAGGGAGCGAGGGATTGGCGCTGGCGGCGACGTTGTCAGTAGCGCCATGGCAGCCATCCGTATTGGACTGCGGCGCTTAGTGGCCGCGCTGGGCATGGCGGGGCCGGACACTCCCCCGATGGACCGGGCGTGAGCGGGGAATGGGGCGGTGCCGGATGTCAACGGTGACGACTTTCGGTAGGCGAGGTAGGATGGTCTGGGTCACGCAGATCCGGTGGTGGGGTCGACAGATCTGGCACGGCTGCTCGCGGTGGCGCTCAAAACGGACGGTGGCTGAGAACTACCAGGGCAGCGACGACCTCCTGTTTCTTGCAAAGAGGGAGAGGGGAGGCGGGCACGCAGAGAGAGAGAGAGAGGACGCATAAAGAGAGGAAGGGTAAAATGGTCCAGAAAAATGTCTAACTAACGGTCAAACGCCTTTGACCAGACGGAACTAGGACGGAAGGGCAAAAACATAAGGGGAACAAACGCACTTGGGCAAGACCAAGGGTTTTTTGAAATTAGGGGCAAAACTGCCGAGTGGGACACAACTAAGGGCACCAAATTAATTATCCCCTTATTAAAAAGCACCAGCTGGAGAGCACTGCTGTCATTTGCATCCATTACTATTAATTTATATTGGGTATGCCTATGACTGGATCTCTTTTACCATGAATTACAATGTCTAGTCAGTCCTTGATCTTTAAAGGTGCTCTGCATTTATGTTTTGTGGTCTCAAAAATGGCTAGCGAGATACCATCTTGTTATATCATATCATGATTGTTTTGAGAAAGTGTTGTCATCCGAGATTTATTATTATTGCTCGCTAGTTGATTATGCCATTGACATGAGTAAATATGAGACCTAAATGTTATTGTGAATATGGTTAGTTATAATCTTTGCTGAAAACTTGAATGCTGGCTTTACATATTTACAACAACAAGAGCAAACATAGTTTGTAAAAGTTTTTCTTTATCACTTTCAGTTTATCAACTGAATTGCTTGAGGACAAGCAAAGGTTTAAGCTTGGGGGAGTTGATACGTCTCCGTCGTATCTACTTTTCCAAACACTTTTTTCCTTGTTTTGGACTCTAACTTGCATGATTTGAATGGAACTAACCCGGACTGACGCTGTTTTCAGCAGAATTGCCATGGTGTTATTTATGTGCAGAAACAAAAGTTCTCGGGATGACCTGAAACTCCACAGAACTTATTTTTGGAAAATATTAAAAATACTGGAAGAAGAATCCACGTCAGGGGGGCCTCCACCTATCCACGAGGGTGGGGGGCGCGCCCCTTGCCTCGTGGGCCCCCTGTTGCTCCACCAACCTCAACTCCAACTCCATATATTCGTGTTCGGGGAGAAAAAAATCAGAGAGATGGATTCATCGCGTTTTATGATACGGAGCCGCCGCCAAGCCCTAAAACCTCTTGGGAGGGCTGATCTGGAGTTTGTTCGGGGCTACAGAGAGGGGAATCCGTCGCCGTCGTCATCATCAACCATCCTCCATCACCAATTTCATGATGCTCACCGCCGTGCGTGAGTAATTCCATCGTAGGCTTGCTGGACGGTGATGGGTTGGATGATATTTATCATGTAATCGAGTTAGTTTTGTTATGGTTTGATCCCTAGTATCCACTATGTTCTGAGATTGATGTTGCTATGACTTTGCTATCCTCAATGCTTGTCACTAGGGCCCGAGTGCCATGATTTCATATCTGAACCTATTATGTTTTCATGAATATATGTGAGTTCTTGATCCTATCTTGCAAGTCTATAGTCACCTACTATGTGTTATGATCCGGCAACCCCGAAGTGACAATAATCGGGACCACTCCCGGTGATGACCATAGTTTGAGGAGTTCATGTATTCACTATGTGTTAATGCTTTGGTCCGGTACTCTATTAAAAGGAGGCCTTAATATCCCTTAGTTTCCGCTAGGACGCCGCTGCCACGGGAGGGTAGGACAAAAGATGTCATGCAAGTTCTTTTCCATAAGCACGTATGACTATATTCGGAATACATGCCTACATTACATTGATGAATTGGAGCTAGTTCTGTGTCACCCTATGTTATGATTGTTACATGATGAACCGCATCCGACATAATTCTCCATCACCGATCCAATGCCTACGAGCTTTTCACATATTGTTCTTCGCTTATTTACTTTTCCGTTGCTACTGTTACAATCACTACAAAACCCAAAAATATTACTTTTGCTACCGTTACCGTTACTTCCATATTACTTTGCTACTAAATACTTTGCTGCAGATACTAAGTTATCCAGGTGTGGTTGAATTGACAACTCAGCTGCGAATACTTGAGAATATTCTTTGGCTCCCCTTGTGTCGAATCAATAAATTTGGGTTGAATACTCTACCCTCGAAAACTGTTGCGATCCCCTATACTTGTGGGTTATCACGGAGCAGGTGCTCCATAGCCTTCTTCGAGATGACAACGTCGAAGAGGTCGAGCTACTTGAGTTGAGGGCGAAGAAGGGCGGGCGCGACATTAATCTAGGGAAGATAGCAGGGCTGAAGCTGGCACGGCGCAGCGTTGGCGTGAGGCGGAGCGCGGACGGCGGCAGAGAGCGACATCGTCCAGCTTTAAAGCTGAGCTCCTCGAGCTGATCTAGGGCAGGGATAAGAACCACTCGTCGAACTTGGGTTGGACCTTGCAGTTGGTACTGAACATGCGGATGTCAAGGCGTCTGGCTGGCCCAGGGTGCGATGAAAGGATCTTGGAGACTGTGGCCATGCATTTGCAATCCCCGTCGCAGAGGCAGCTGTCGACGGTGAGGTTGAGGGGGACGCGTCGCCAGAGGGGGCGCCACCGCCGGGAGAGCAGGGCGGTCTGCACGGCAGATTTGGTGGGGAGGAGGCCGATGATGGGGAGTAGCATGTCGTCGGGAAGGCTGCTGATGAAGTTCAGGCTCGCCGGATGGGGTTTTGTCTCGAGCCGCCTCCGCTTGTTGGCTGCCTCGCCGTCCATCTCAACCGGCGGCGACGCCGGTGTACACGTGTGCTGGGGTGTGTTGTGTGCTGGGTGTGCGCGAGTGCGCCCTTTTGTGCATGCCTCCGCGCAGTGGTGAATTGTGCGCGAGTGCGTCCTCCACGCGAAAGAAGTGTGTCCTCAATGCACCCTCAATTTACTAGCGTGCGGGGTGCTACCCCGAGTGGTTTCAACTTTGTTTACTTCACCGCGTGTCAGATGGGCCTCTAGTTTACTTATTTTCACCCACTGCCACATGGGCCAGCACACGAAGATACAGAACACGAGCTGACAAGGCTGCATGTGGACTGGTTGACAGGTCAACTAAACAATATACAGAGCTATACGCTGACATAGTGAGTGTATAATCCGTCGGTATAGAGTGTTCGTGTGAGAGGGGAGGCCCATGAGAGATAGCAGATAGAGAGAGAGAAAGAGCTACTCCCTCCGTTCGATAATGTAGTTCCAACATTTTTTAAAAAGTCAAACTTTTGAAACTTTGACCAAGTTTATAAATAAATTACTTATATCTACAATACCAAAGATAAATGATAGTATGAAGTAAGTACATGTTGTGATGAATCTAATGATCTTTCCAGATGTAAATGTTTTTCTCCACATATACATGGTCAAACTTTTCTGAGGTTTGACTTTTCAATACATCCATATGCTTATGGATGTGAGAGAGTCCCTAACTAGAGAGAGAGAGAGAGAGTGAAATAGAAAGAGTGAGTGAAAAAAGTGTGTGTGCGTGTGTGAATGAGACATGGACAACACCTGATAAAAGTCAAGAGAAAACGTGTGTGTCTTACGCAAACATATCACACATGCATCTTCGACAACGGAAGCAAGGTGAGGAGATAGTGTGTGGTTGTTTGCAACCGAGAGAGCAAGACCCCTAACACGTGGCCAAGAGGGGTCTGACAAACAAGGGAGAGAGGTCGAGAGAGACGTACGGAGAAAATGCAGACATGGGGAGGGGAGAGTGTATGTTTGTCATAGAGAGATCCCCTTGAGATCGTGATGGGACTACATGGGTGGGAGATCGAGTGACAATGTGTGTGCGCGATAGAAGACACCCCAAGAGATATCGAGATAGACGTATGGATCGAAGGAGACAATACGTGTGTTCCTGATGGCTAGTGAGAGATAATCATACTTAGGGGGGGACTGCTTGCGCCTATGATGGAGTGAGGGATTATGGTACTTATTAGGGGGTGCGTGTCACATAGAGAGAGAACAAGGGCGGAGAGTGTTGGATGGGTCTATATGTATAGTGCGAGCGAGACATGTGTATGTGTGAACCAGGGAGATATAAAGTTTGAGAGAGATTGAGGAGCCCCGATAAGGCTGAGTGGTGCATCAGATAGCTAATGCAGTGCATGTAATTTTTTTAGAAGTCAAACTTTGGAAACTTTGATCAGGTTTATGCTACCTCTTGAGCACTGCGTTGGTTTTCCCTTGAAGAGGAAAGGGTGATGCAGCGAAGTAGCGTAAGTATTTCCCTCAGTTTTTGAGAACCAAGGTATCAATCCAATAGGAGTCACGCACGAGTCCCTTGCACCTACACAAACAAATAAATCCTCGCAACCAACGCTATAAGGGGCTGTCAATCCCTACACGGTCACTTACGAGAATGAGATCTGATAGATATGATAAGATAATATTTTTGGTATTTTTATGATAAAGATGCAAAGTAAAGAAAGTAAAATAAAAACGGCGCCAGAAATAGCTTGTTGTCGGGAGATTAATATGATGGAAAATAGACCCGGGGGCCATTGGTTTCACTAGTGGCTTCTCTCAAAAGCATAAGTATTACGGTGGGTGAACAAATTACTGTTGAGCAATTGACAGAATTGAGCATAGTTATGAGAATATCTAGGTATGATCATGTATATAGGCATCACATCCGAGACAAGTAGACCGACTCCTGCCTGCATCTACTACTATTACTCCACACATCGACCGCTATCCAGCATGCATCTAGAGTATTAAGTTCATAAGAACAGAGTAATGCTTTAAGCAAGATGACATGATGTAGAGGGATAAACTCATGCAATATGATATAAACCCCATCTTGTTATCCTCGATGGCAACAATACAATACATGCCTTGCTGCCCCTACTATCACTGGGAAAGGACACCGCAAGATTGAACCCAAAGCTAAGCACTTCTCCCATTGCAAGACAGATCAATCTAGTAGGCCAAACCAAACTAATAATTCGAAGAGACTTGCAAAGATAACCAATCATACATAAAAGAATTCAGAGAAGATTCAAATATTGTTCATAGATAAACTTGATCATAAACCCACAATTCATCGGTATCAACAAACACACCGCAAAAGAAGATTACATGGAATAGATCTCCATGAGAGAGGGGGAGAACATTGTATTGAGATCCAAAAAGAGAGAAGAAGCCATCTAGCTAATAACTATGGACCCAAAGGTCTGAGGTAAACTACTCACACATCATCGGAGAGGCTATGGTGTTGATGTAGAAGCCCTCCGTGATCGATGCCCCCTCCGGCCGAGCTCTAGAACAGGCCCCAAGATGGGATCTCACGGGTACAAAAGGTTGCGGCGGTGGAATTAGGTTTTTGGCTCCGTATCTGGTAGTTTGTGGGTACGTAGGCATATATAGGAGGAAGGAGTACGTCGGCGTAGCAACAGCGGGCCCACGAGGGTGGAGGGCGCGCCCAGGGGGGTAGGCGAGCCCCCCTACCTCGTGGCTTCCTGGTTGATGTCTTGACGTAGGGTCCAAGTCCTCTGGATCACGTTCGTTCCGAAAATCATGTTCCCGAAGGTTTCATTCCGCTTGGACTCTGTTTCATATTCTTTTTCTGCGAAACTCTGAAATAGGCAAAAAACAGCAATTTTGGGCTGGGCCTCCGGTTAATAGGTTAGTCCCAAAAATAATATAAAAGTGTATAATAAAGCCCAATAATGTCCAAAATAGAATATAATATAGCATGGAGCAATAAAAAATTATAGATACGTTGGAGACGTATCAAGCATCCCCAAGCTTAATTCCTGCTCGTCCTCGAGTAGGTAAATGATAAAAATAGATTTTTTGATGTGGAATGCTACTTGGCATAATTTCAATGTAATTCTTTGTAGCGACCAAACCTCAAATGGTCTGTGCTGCTGTGCACCAGTGTCATCCCTGGATCAGTAATGCTGACACGCACAGTACAAATGGAGGATTTATTGTTGGGGAACGTAGTAATTTCAAAAAAATTTCCTACGCACACGCAAGATCATGGTGATGCATAGCAACGAGAAGGGAGAGTGTTGTCCACGTACCCTCGTAGACCGACAGCGGAAGCGTTATCATAACGCGGTTGATGTAGTCGAACGTCTTCACGATCCGACCGATCAAGTACCGAACGTACGGCACCTCCGAAGTTCTACACACGTTCAGCTCGATGACGTCCCTCGAACTCCGATCCAGCCGAGTGTTGAGGGAGAGTTTCGTCAGCACGACGGCGTGGTGACGATGATGATGTTCCACCGACGCAGGGCTTCGCCTAAGCTCCGTGACGGTATTATCGAGGTGTAATTTGGTGGAGGGGGGCACCGCACACGGCTAAAATATCGTATATCAAGTGTGTTCATAGGTGCCCCCCTGCCCCCGTATATAAAGGAGCAAGGGGGAGGCTGGCTGCCTATGGGGCGCGCCAAGGAGAAGGGGGGGAGTCCTCCTCCTAGTAGGAGTAGGAGTCCCCTTTCCTAGTCCTACTAGGAAAAGAAGGGGGGAAGGAAAGAGAGGGAGAGGGAGAGGGAAAGGGGGCTGCGCCCCCCCTCTCCTAGTCCAACTAGGACTCCTCTGGGAGGGGGCGCACCACCTCCTGGCTGCAGCCCTCTCTCTCCCCTCAAGGCCCACTAAGGCCCAATACTTCCCCGGGGGGTTCCGGTAACCCTCCGGCACTCCGGTTTAATCCGAAACTTCTCCGGAACACTTCCGGTGTCCGAATATAGTCGTCCAATATATCAATCTTTACGTCTCGATCATTTCGAGACTCCTCGTCATGTCCGTGATCACATCCGGGACTCCGAACAACCTTCGGTACATCAAATCACATAAACTCATAATATAACTGTCATCGTAACTTTAAGCGTGCGGACCCTTTGGGTTCGAGAACAATGTAGACATGACCGAGACACCTCTCCGGTCAATAACCAATAGCGGGACCTGGATGCCCATATTGGCTCCCACATATTCTACGAAGATCTTTATCGGTCAGACCGCATAACAACATACGTTGTTCCCTTTGTCATCGGTATGTTACTTGCCCGAGATTCGATCGTCGGTATCTCGATACCTAGTTCAATCTCGTTACCAGCAAGTCTCTTTACTCGTTCCGTAATACATCATCCCGCAACTAACTCATTAGTCACAATGCTTGCAAGGCTTATAGTGATGTGCATTACCGAGTGGGCCCTGAGATACCTCTCCGACAATCGGAGTGACAAATCCTAATCTCGAAATACGCCAACCCAACAAGTACCTTTGGAGACACCTGTAGAGCACCTTTATAATCACCCAGTTACGTTGTGACGTTTGGTAGCACACAAAGTGTTCCTCCGGTAAACGGGAGTTGCATAATCTCATAGTCATAGGAACATGTATAAGTCATGAAGAAAGCAATAGCAACATACTAAACGATCGGGTGCTAAGCTAACGTAATGGGTCATGTCAATCACGTCATTCTCCTAATGAGGTGATCCCGTTTAATCAAATAACAACTCATGTCTATGGCTAGGAAACATAACCATCTTTGATTAACGAGCTAGTCAAGTAGAGGCATACTAGTGACACTTTGTTTGTCTATGTATTCACACATGTATTATGTTTCCGGTTAATACAATTCTAGCATGAATAATAAACATTTATCATGATACAAGGAAATATATAATACTTTATTATTGCCTCTAGGGCATATTTCCTTCAGTCTCCCACTTGCACTAGAGTCAATAATCTAGATTACATAGTAATGATTCTTACACCCATGGAGTCTTGGTGCTGATCATGTTTTGCTCGTGGAAGAGGCTTAGTCAACGGATCTGCTACATTCATATCCGTATGTATCTTGCAAATTTCTATGTCTCCCACCTGGACTAAATCCCGGATGGAATTGAAGCGTCTTCTGATGTGCTTGGTTCTCTTGTGAAATCTGGATTCCTTTGCTAAGGCAATTGCACCAGTATTATCACAAAAGATTTTCATTGGTCCCGATGTACTAGGTATGACACCTAGATCGGTTATGAACTCCTTCATCCAGACTCCTTCATTCGCTGCTTCCGAAGCAGCTATGTATTCCGCTTCACACGTAGATCCCGCCACGACACTTTGCTTGGAACTGCACCAACTGACAGCTCCACCGTTCAATGTAAATACGTATCCGGTTTGCGATTTCGAATCGTCCGGATCAGTGTCAAAGCTTGCATCAACGTAACCATTTACGATGAGCTCTTTGTCACCTCCATATACGAGAAACATATCCTTAGTCCTTTTCAGGTATTTCAGGATGTTCTTGACCGCTGTCCAGTGGTCCACTCCTGGATTACTTTGGTACCTCCCTGCTAAACTTATAGCCAGGGACACATCAGGTCTGGTACACAGCATTGCATACATGATAGAGCCTATGGCTGAAGCATAGGGAACATCTTTCATCTTCTCTCTATCTTCTGCAGTGGTCGGGCATTGAGTCTTACTCAATCTCACACCTTGTAGTACAGGCAAGAACCCTTTCTTTGCTTGATCCATTTTGAACTTCTTCAAAACTTTGTCAAGGTATGTGCTTTGTGAAAGTCCAATTAAGCGCCTTGATCTATCTCTATAGATCTTAATGCCTAATATATATGCAGCTTCACCGAGGTCTTTCATTGAAAAACTCTTATTCAAGTATCCCTTTATGCTATCCAGAAATTCAATATCATTTCCAATCAGTAATATGTCATCCACATATAATATCAGAAATGCTATCGAGCTCCCACTCACTTTCTTGTAAATACAGGCTTCTCCAAAAGTCTGTATAAAACCAAATGCTTTGATCACACTATCAAAGCGTTTATTCCAACTCCGAGAGGCTTGCACCAGTCCATAAATGGATCGCTGGAGCTTGCACACTTTGTTAGCTCCCTTTGGATCGACAAAACCTTCCGGTTGCATCATATACAACTCTTCTTCCAGAAATCCATTCAGGAACGCAGTTTTGACATCCATTTGCCAAATTTCATGATCATAAAATGCGGCAATTGCTAACATGATTCGGACAGACTTAAGCATCGCTACGGGTGAGAAGGTCTCATCGTAGTCAATCCCTTGAACTTGTCGAAAACCTTTCGCAACAAGTCGAGCTTTATAGATAGTAACATTACCATCAGCGTCAGTCTTCTTCTTGAAGATCCATTTATTTTCAACGGCTTGCCGACCATCGGGCAAGTCAACCAAAGTCCATACTTTGTTCTCATACATGGATCCTATCTCGGATTTCATGGCTTCAAGCCATTTTGCGGAATCTGGGCTCACCATCGCTTCTTCATAGTTCGTAGGTTCGCCATGGTCTAGTAACATGACCTCCAGAACAGGATTACCGTACCACTCTGGTGCGAATCTTGATCTAGTTGACCTACGAAGTTCAGTAATAACTTGATCTGAAGTTTCATGATCATTATCATTAACTTCCTCACTACTTGGTGTAGGTGTCGCAGAAACTGATCTCTGCGATGATCTACTTTCCAATAAGGGAGCGGGTACGGTTACCTCATCAAGTTCTACTTTCCTCCCACTCACATCTTTCGAGAGAAACTCCTTCTCTAGAAAGGATCCATTTCTAGCAACAAATATCTTGCCTTCGGATCTGTGATAGAAGGTGTACCCAACGGTCTCCTTTGGGTATCCTATGAAGACACATTTCTCCGATTTAGGTTCGAGCTTATCAGGTTGAAGTTTCTTCACATAAGCATCGCAACCCCAAACTTTAAGATACGACAACTTTGGTTTCTTGCCAAACCATAGTTCATAAGGCGTCGTCTCAACGGATTTCGATGGTGTCCTATTTAGAGTGAATGCAGCCGTCTCTAAAGCATAACCCCAAAACGATAGCGGTAATTCAGTAAGGGACATCATAGATCGCACCATATCTAGTAAAGTGCGATTACGACGTTCAGACACACCATTACGCTGTGGTGTTCCGGGTGGCGTGAGTTGCGAAACTACTCCGCATTGTTTCAAATGTAGACCAAACTCGTAACTCAAATATTCTCCTCCACGATCAGATCGTAGGAATTTTATTTTCTTGTTACGATGATTTTCAACTTCACTCTGAAATTCTTTGAACTTTTCAAATGTTTCAGACTTATGTTTCATTAAGTAGATATACCCATATCTGCTCAAATCATCTGTGAAGGTGAGAAAATAACGATATCCGCCACGAGCTTCAATATTCATCGGACCACATACATCTATATGTATGATTTCCAACAAATCTTTTGCTCTCTCCATAGTTCCGGAGAACGGTGTTTTTGTCATCTTGCCTATAAGGCACGGTTCGCAAGTACCAAGTGATTCAAAATCAAGTGTTTCCAAAATTCCATCAGTATGGAGTTTCTTCATGCGCTTTACACCGATATGACCCAAACGGCAGTGCCACAAATAAGTTGCACTGTCATTATTAACTCTGCATCTTTTGGTTTCAACATTATGAATATGTGTATCACTACTATCGAGATTCATTAAAAATAGACCACTCTTCAAGGGTGCATGACCATAAAAGATATTATTCATATAAATAGAACAACCATTATTCTCTGATTTAAATGAATAACTGTCTCGCATTAAACAAGATCCAGATATAATGTTCATGCTCAACGCTGGCACCAAATAACAATTATTTAGGTCTAAAACTAATCCCGAAGGTAGATGTAGAGGTAGCGTGCCGACGGCAATCACATCGACTTTGGAACCATTTCCCACGCGCATCGTCACCTCGTCCTTAGCTAAACTTCGCTTAATCCGTAGCCCCTGTTTTGAGTTGCAAATATTAGCAACAGAACCAGTATCAAATACCCAGGTGCTACTGCGAGTATTAGTAAGGTACACATCAATAACATGTATATCACATATACCTTTGTTAACCTTGCCATCCTTCTTATCCGCCAAATACTTGGGGCAGTTCCGCTTCCAGTGGCCAGTCTGCTTACAGTAGAAGCACTCAGTTTCAGGCTTAGGTCCAGACTTGGATTTCTTCTCCTGAACAGCAACTTGCTTGCTATTCTTCTAGAAGTTCCCTTTCTTCTTCCCTTTGCCCTTTTTCTTGAAACTAGTGGTTTTACTGACCATCAACACTTGATGCTCCTTTTTGATTTCTACCTCCGCTGCCTTTAGCATTGCGAAGAGCTCGGGAATCGTCTTATCCATCCCTTGCATGTTATAGTTCATCACGAAGCTCTTGTAGCTTGGTGGCAGTAATTGAAGAATTCTGTCAATGACGCAATCATCCGGAAGTTGAACTCCCAGTTGAATCAAGTGATTATTATACCCAGACATTTTGAGTATATGCTCACTGACAGAACTATTCTCTTCCATCTTGCAGCTATAGAACTTATTGGAGACTTCATATCTCTCAATCCGGGCATTTGCTTGAAATATTAACTTCAACTCCTGGAACATCTCATATGCTCCATGACGTTCAAAACGTCGTTGAAGTCCCGGTTCTAAGCCGTAAAGCATGGCACACTGAACTATTGAGTAGTCATCAGCTTTGCTTTGCCAGACGTTCATAACTTCTGGTGTAGCTCTTGCAGGAGGCCTGGCACCTAGCGGTGCTTCCAGGACGTAATTCTTCTGTGCAGCAATGAGGATAATCCTCAAGTTACGGACCCAGTCCGTGTAATTGCTACCATCATCTTTCAACTTAGCTTTCTCAAGGAACGCATTAAAATTCAACGGAACAACAACACGGGCCATATATCTACAATTAACATAGACAAGCAAGATACTATCAGGTACTAAGTTCATGATAAATTTAAGTTCAATTAATCATATTACTTAAGAACTCCCACTTAAATAGACATCTCTCTAATCATCTAAGTGATTACGTGATCCAATGCAGCTAAACCATGACCGATTAACACGTGAGATGGAGTAGTTTCAATGGTGAACATCACTATGTTGATCATATCTACTATATGATTCACGCTCGACCTTTCGGTCTCTGTGTTCCGAGGCCATATCTGTATATGCTAGGCTCGTCAAGTTTAACCTGAGTATTCCGCGTGTGCAACTGTTTTGCACCCGTTGTATTTGAACGTAGAGCCTATCACACCCGATTAACACGTGGTGTCTCAGCACGAAGAACTTTTGCAACGGTGCATACTCAGGGAGAACACTTTTATCTTGAAATTTTAGTGAGAGATCATCTTATAATGCTACCGTCAATCAAAGCAAGATAAGATGCATAAAGGATTAACATCACATGCAATCAATATAAGTGATATG
The DNA here is from genome assembly GCF_018294505.1 of Triticum aestivum. Classification (NCBI taxonomy): domain Eukaryota; kingdom Viridiplantae; phylum Streptophyta; class Magnoliopsida; order Poales; family Poaceae; genus Triticum; species Triticum aestivum. Next base: position 424,391 of record NC_057808.1, read on the forward strand.
ATATGGCCATCATCATGTTGTGCTTGTGATCTCCATCTCCGAAGCACCGTGCTTGTGATCACCATCTCTGAAGCACCATCATGATCACCATCGTCACCGGCTCGACACCTTGATCTCCATCGTAGTATCGTTGTCGTCTCGCCAACTTATTGCTTTTACGACTATCGCTACCGCTTAGTGATAAAGTAAAACTATTACATGGCGATTGCATCTCATACAATAAAGCGACAACCATATGGCTCCTGCCAGTTGCCGATAACTCGGTTACAAAACATGATCATCTCATACAACACATTATATCACATCATGTCTTGACCATATCACATCACAACATGCCCTGCAAAAACAAGTTAGACGATCTCTACTTTGTTGTTGCATATTTTACGTGGCTGCTACGGGCTTAGCAAGAACCGTTCTTACCTACGCATCAAAACCACAACGATAGTTTGTCAAGTTGGTGCTGTTTTAACCTTCGCAAGGACCGGGCGTAGCCACACTCGGTTCAACTAAAGTGAGAGAGACAGACACCCGCCAGTCACCTTTAAGCAACGAGTGCTCCGAACGGTGAAACCAGTCTCGCGTAAGCGTACGCGTAATGTCGGTCCGGGCCGCTTCATCTCACAATACCGTTGAACCAAAAGTATGACATGCTGGTAAGCAGTATGACTTATATCGCCCACAACTCACTTGTGTTCTACTCGTGCATAGCATCAACGCATAAAACCAGGCTCTGATACCACTGTTGGGGAACGTAGTAATTTCAAAAAAAAATTCCTACGCACACGCAAGATCATGGTGATGCATAGCAACGAGAAGGGAGAGTGTTGTCCACGTACCCTCGTAGACCGACAGCGGAAGCGTTATCACAACGCGGTTGATGTAGTCGAACGTCTTCACGATTCGACCGATCAAGTACCGAACGTACGGCACCTCCGAAGTTCTACACACGTTCAGCTCGATGACGTCCCTCGAACTCCGATCCAGCCGAGTGTTGAGGGAGAGTTTCGTCAGCACGACGGCGTGGTGACGATGATGATGTTCCACCGACGCAGGGCTTCGCCTAAGCTCCGTGACGGTATTATCGAGGTGTAATTTGGTGGAGGGGGGCACCGCACACGGCTAAAATATCGTATATCAAGTGTGTTCTTAGGTGCCCCCCTGCCCCCGTATATAAAGGAGCAAGGGGGAGGCTGGCTGCCTATGGGGCATGCCAAGGAGAAGGGGGGAGTCCTCCTCCTAGTAGGAGTAGGACTCCCCTTTCCTAGTCCTACTAGGAAAAGAAGGGGGGAAGGAAAGAGAGGGAGAGGGAGAGGGAAAGGGGGCTGCGCCCCCCCTCTCCTAGTCCAACTAGGACTCCTCTGGGAGGGGGCGCACCACCTCCTGGCTGCAGCCCTCTCTCTCCCCTCAAGGCCCACTAAGGCCCAATACTTCCCCGGGGGGTTCCGGTAACCCTCCGGCACTCCGGTTTAATCCGAAACTTCTCCGGAACACTTCCGGTGTCCGAATATAGTCGTCCAATATATCAATCTTTACGTCTCGATCATTTCGAGACTCCTCGTCATGTCCGTGATCACATCCGGGACTCCGAACAACCTTCGGTACATCAAATCACATAAACTCATAATATAACTGTCATCGTAACTTTAAGCGTGCGGACCCTTTGGGTTCGAGAACAATGTAGACATGACCGAGACACCTCTCCGGTCAATAACCAATAGCGGGACCTGGATGCCCATATTGGCTCCCACATATTCTACGAAGATCTTTATCGGTCAGACCGCATAACAACATACGTTGTTCCCTTTGTCATCGGTATGTTACTTGCCCGAGATTCGATCGTCGGTATCTCGATACCTAGTTCAATCTCGTTACCGGCAAGTCTCTTTACTCGTTCCGTAATACATCATCCCGCAACTAACTCATTAGTCACAATGCTTGCAAGGCTTATAGTGATGTGCATTACCGAGTGGGCCCTGAGATACCTCTCCGACAATCGGAGTGACAAATCCTAATCTCGAAATACGCCAACCCAAGGAAATATATAATACTTTATTATTGCCTCTAGGGCATATTTCCTTCATTTATAACAGAGTAGCAATCACACACTTATTACATCGAATATCTCCAAAGAGATGAAGTATGATAAACATGGCTTAAGGCCATCTAAAAACGATAACAGCGGAAGACTTGGAAGATAAGTGAGTCCATCAACTCCAGCGGCATCACTAAGTATAAGACCACGACCTAAGGCACCTTACTCATCGTCTGAAAAGTCTGCAACATGAAACGTTGCAGCCCGAAAACGGGTCAGCACATAGAATATGCTGGCAATGTAACACATAGAGAATAATGAACAATGATAATGCTATACTACATGCATATATGGCTGGTGGAAAGCTCTATGGTTACAGTTTTGCGAAAAAGCCAATTTTTCCCTACTGCAACGGAATAAATTTTATTTAACTATCATGGTGGTTGTTAAACATTGAGAAGGTACCTCCAACTCAATCCCAATTAAGTGTCATCATTAACCCAACAAAATTAATTAAGAGTAACATGGTGATGAGATTCAAATGATAATCCAGGTACTAGATACTCAAGTTGTCCATAACCGGGGACACGGCTAACCATGATTAGTTTGTACACTCTGCAGAGGTTTGCGCACTTTTCCCCACAAGACTCGATCTCCTCCGTTGGATTACTCGCACTACATGGTGTTTGAGTAACGGATGACCGAGACACAGTCTTTCAGAAACAATCACTCTCTACTCTGGGTGGACTGGTACACCTACTTTCCCCTACATCTGCTAGCCCACCGCTTCAAGAGGTCATGTAACCTACTCAGCTATGCTAGAGCCCATAATAGCTTGTGGATGCACACGGAAGTTTCTAGCATGAATAATCTTATGATCCCTTTGAGCCTGGGTGGCGGACCTTATACATACAGACAACAGTGGATTCTCCAGGTGCCTCAATCCACCCAGATGTGAGTTTTAGTTGCCACCTTAGGTAAACCATTATTAACAATCTCACATCTGTCATGAATTTCACTCAAACCCAATCCATGTCTACGAGCATAGCATGGCAATAAAAATAGCAACATAGAAGTAACTCCCAAGGGTTTGATAATAAAACAGGTAATAGGTACTACCTCAACTACTTCCCAAACCCACAGTTTAATTAGATCCTAACCATGCAATGTTTTAGGAATAGATCTAATGCAATAAAACTGGGTATGTAAGGTACATGATCAAAGTGTTACTTGCCTTGCTGATGATCCACGAAACCTAGCGATTCGAAGTAACAAGCGGCACACTCCGGGTACTCTATCGCAAACAAACAAGCATACAATCAGTACTCAACTAATCCACAGGTAAAACTCGAATGAAAGATCCAACCAGGAAGTTCAACTTAAGAACTCCGGTTTGCAAAAAGAATCAACTCGAAAGAAGCAACGAAAGTCAAACGGCGAAAGAAATAAGCTTCGTTTACTAATCTGGATCTAGGGCAAATTTTATAGTAGCAAAAACTTCTTTGAGTAGGTTAAATGGAAAGAGAATTTCGAGACGAAACTCTAGGCGCTTGAATCGCCTGATTCCGATAAACGAGCGAAAAGTTAAACAGAAACGATCGAATCTGAGATAATCGCAGAAAAATCCGTCGAAAAAAGAAAAACGGATGAACGGTTAAAGAACGGACGTTCGTTAACAGAGAAAAACCGACGAACGCGTTCGTTAAAACGAACGGTTCGGTGAACGCTCGCAAAATAACAAAACCGAAAAAAAATCGATCTAGGGTTTTTCTAAACAAACGTTTTTTTTAAAGAAAACCGGCAACGGGCGAGGTGCGGCTACCTCGGGGACGGGCTCCGGCGAGGCTCCGGCGACGGGGCGGCGGGGCTGCGGGGCTCGGGCGGCTC
>NC_057808.1:428680-436644 GCF_018294505.1 Triticum aestivum
CCGGAGGTGGCTTGGGGGAGGGGGCAAGGTGCGGCGGCGGGGTTCCCGTGTCCATGGCAGACACGGCGCGGCGGCGGCGCGTGCGGGGAGAGGAGAGGGGCGCGGGGGTGGGCCGGCGGCCTGGCTGGGCTGCGGCCCGGTCGGGCGCGCGCAGTTTTTTTTAAAAATACGTTCCGCGGAAAATAATTCGTAGAAAAATAAATAAAGGTCCAAAAAATATAAAATAAATTTTCCCCGTCTAGTTAGAAAATCTAGAATAGGGTGAACATTTTTTTAACACAAAATAAATTTTTTGAAAACACGCAATATTTTTAAAATGCAATAAAATTGCAAATAAAATCCGAATAAATTCCAATAAATGATTTTAATATTTTCCCTCCAGTATTTCAATGGTTTTGGAGAAGTCATATTTTCTCCTCTCGTTTATTTTTAAAATGAAATATTTTTCCGGAGAGAAAATAATTAAAACCAAAATCCTCGTCTTATTATTTGATGAAAATCAAATATGAAATTTGAGAAAATCCCCAACTCTCTCCGAGGGTCCTTGAGTTGCTTAGGATTTATCGAGGATTTGTCAAAATGCAATAAAATATGATATGCAATGATGATCTATGTACAACATACCAAATTGAAATTTTGGGATGTTACAAACCTACCCCCCTTAAGATGAATCTCGCCCTCGAGATTCGGATTGGCTAGAAAACAGGTGGGAGTGGTCCTTCCGTAGATCTTCCTCTCGCTCCCAGGTGGCTTCATCTTCCGTGTGGTGACTCCACTGAACTTTGCAAAACTTGATAACCTTGCTGCGGGTAACTCGGCTGGCAAATTCAAGAATCTTAACTGGTTTCTCCTCATAGGTCAAATCACTTTCCAGCTGAATCGCTTCCAGTGGCACAATATCTCTCAGTGGTATCTCAGCCATCTCTGCGTGGCACTTCTTCAAATGGGAAACGTGAAAAACATCATGAACTCCAGACAATCCTTCGGGCAATTCCAGCTTGTAGGCAACTTCTCCCATACGTTCCAATACTCTGTATGGTCTGATAAAACGGGGCGCTAACTTTCCCTTAACTCCAAAGCGCTTCACTCCTCGAAGTGGTGATACTCAAAGATAAACTCGGTCTCCAACTTCGTGAACTGTCTCCTTTCGTTTAGAATCAGCATAACTCTTCTGCCTGGACTGGGCTACCTTGAGCCTATCGCAAATCAACCTTACTTTCTGTTCAGACTCCTTAATCAAATCTGGTCCAAACAACTGACGGTCTCCAACTTCGTCCCATAACAACGATGTTCTACACCTCCTTCCATACAAGGCTTTGAAAGGGGCCATCTTCAAACTGGTTTGATAACTGTTGTTATATGAAAACTCTGCATAAGGCAAATTGTCGTCCCAACTAGATCCATAATCTAGTGCACAAGCTCTCAACATGTCCTCCAAAATCTGGTTGACTCTCTCGGTCTGTCCATCTGTCTGTGGGTGAAAAGCTGTACTAAATTCTAGCCTGGTTCCCAATGTCTCATGTAACTGCTTCCAAAACTTCGAGGTAAATTGGGTTCCTCTGTCTGATACAATGGTCCTCGGAACTCCATGCAAACATACAATCCTGGTCATGTATATCTTTGCCAACTTAGCACTGGTGTAAGTGGTCTTCACTGGAATGAAATGAGCCACTTTCGTCAAACGGTCGACTACAACCCATATTGAGTCATAGCCTGAACGAGTCCTGGGTAATCCTGTGATAAAATCCATGCCTATTTTATCCCACTTCCATTCGGGTATCGGCAATGGTTGTAGCAATCCTGCTGGCTTCTAATGCTCTGCCTTCACTCTCTGACATACATCACAAACTGTTACGTACTCTGCAATATCCTTCTTCATTCCGGTCCACCAGAAAGTGTTCTTCAGATCCAAATACATCTTGGTATTCCCTAGGTGAATCGAGTACGGTGAATCATGGGCTTCTTGCAAAATCAACTTCCTGATCTCCGGATCCTTTGGCACATATACGCGGTCCTCAAACCATAAGGTATTGTGCTCATCCTCACGAAATCCCTTGGCTTTTCCTTTGCTCATCTTCTCCTTTATCTCTTCAATCTCCTTGTCTGTCTTCTGAGCTTCTCTGATCTTTTCCATCAAGGTAGACTGTATCTCCAATGTCGCTAAATAGCCTCTTGGGACTATCTCCAAACATAGCTCGCGAAGGTCCTCGGCTAACTCCTGAGGTAACTCTCCTGTCATGAGGGTGTTGACATGGCTCTTGCGGCTTAACGCGTCTGCTACTACGTTAGCCTTTCCTGGGTGATAATGCAATCTCATATCATAATCTTTAATAAGTTCCAACCATCTCCTCTGTCTGAGGTTTAACTCCTTTTGCGTGAAAATATACTTCAAACTCTTGTGATCCGTATACACCTCACAATGGTTTCCGATGAGAAAATGTCTCCATGTCTTCAATGCATGCACCACGGCTGCTAATTCTAATCATGCGTGGCATAATTCTTCTCATGGGGTTTAAGTTGTCGTGAAGCATATGACACAACTATTCCTTCCTGCATAAGCACTGCTCCAAGTCCTCGACGAGAAGCGTCGCAATAAACTTCATAGTCCTTGCGTTGATCTGGTAGAATCAACACAGGTGATGTAACCAATCGTTTCTTCAACTCTTGGAAACTAGCTTCACAATCCTCAGTCCAATTGAATTTGGTGTCCTTCTTTAATAGCTCAGTCATGGGCTTAGCAATCTTCGAGAAATTCTCGATGAATCTCCGGTAGTATCCTGCAAGTCCAAGAAAACTCCGGATTTCTCCAACTGTCGTGGGTGATTCCCAACTTGTCACTGTGTCAACCTTGGCAGGGTCTACTGCTATTCCTTCTCCAGAAATAACATGTCCGAGGAATCCAACTTCCTTCAACCAAAATTCACATTTGCTGAACTTGGCATATAACTGATGTTCTCTGAGCTTCTCAAGTACCAATCGTAAATGCTCCTCATGCTCTTCCTCATCCTTGGAAAAGACTAGAATATCGTCAATGAACACCACGACGAACTTATCCAAAAACTCCATAAATACCTTGTTCATCAGGTTCATGAAACACGCAGGTGCGTTAGTCAGTCCAAATGACATAACGGTATACTCATACAATCCATATCTGGTGGTAAAAGCCGTCTTAGGTATATCCTGCTCTCGAATCTTTAACTGATGGTATCCTGATCGTAGATCGATCTTGGAAAATACTTTAGCTCCTTGTAGGCGGTCAAACAAATCATTGATCATCGGCAGTGGGTACTTGTTTTTGATGGTCACTTCATTCAATCCACGGTAATCAACAACCATCCTCAGCGATCCATCTTTCTTCTCCACTAGAAGTACTGGTGATCCCCAAGGCGACGAACTTGGGCGAATATAGCCTTTATCCAGTAACTCCTTGATCTGCTTCTTAATTTCCTCCAAATCTTTTGCGGGCATCCTGTATGGTCTCTTAGATATTGGCCCTGTGCCTGGCAAAAGTTCAATCAAGAACTCGATGTCTCTATCTGGTGGCATGCCTGGCAACTCTTCTGGAAATACATCCGGATAATCCTTCACCACTGGTACTTCCTCCTGTACAACTCCTGATAAGGAATTTACTTGAGTCCTTTTTGGCAAATGCCGGGATACATACTTGATCCTTTTTCCTTCTGGGGTGGTAAGCAAAATCGTCTTGCTGGCACAATTGATGTTTCCTCCATACAACGATAGCCAATCCATTCCCAAAATCACATCCAAACCCTGCGACTCCAACACTATGAGGTCTGAGGGGAAAACATGCCTTCCAATGGCCAATGGTATCTGAAAACATCCTTGGGTTGCCATATACTCTGCTCCTGGCGAGGTTACTAACATAGGGGTTTTGAGGACTTTGGTGGACATCTTAAATTTATTCACAAATCCCCTTGATATGTATGAATGCGATGCACCAGTATCGAAAAGAACGGTTGCAGTAAATGACTTAACCAAAAACTTACCTATTACTGCATCAGGCTGTGCTTCAACCTCCTCCACGCTCACGTGGTTCACATGTCCTTTGTTGAACGGGTTCGGCTTCTTCCCAGAGCTTCCATTGCCACTTCCATTTTGGGCTTCAGGACAATCAGTTGAATAGTGTCCAGTCTTCTGGCACTTGAAACAAGTAATGTGGCTTAGATCCCTCTTGGTTGGGGTAGATGGGTTGGTGCGGTTCTGTCCGTTGGTTCCTCCATTCCCATTACCATTCTTGGAGCCATTATGGTTGTGCGAACTACTTCCTCCATGGGTATGCTGAAACTGTCCTCCCGGTTTCGGGGCAAATCGTGGCTTCTGCTGAGCTCCAGAATTGTACTTCCCTTGTCCATACTTCCTCTTACGGTTTTCAATCTGCTATTGCTTCCCTTCAATCATGAGAGCTCTATCTACCAGCTCCTGGTAGTTGTTGAAGGTTGCTACCATCAACTGCATGCTCAGTTCATCATTCAGCCCTTCCAAAAGTTTCTCCTGCTTGGCTGCATCTGTAGCAACGTCATCTGGTGCATAACGTGCTAACTTACTGAAATCCTCCACATACTGGCCTACGGTGCGTCCTCCTTGGTGTAGGTTGCGAAACTCACGCTTCTTCATAGCTATAGCTCCTGCTGAAACATGTGCGGTACGGAAGGCTTGCTGAAACTGATCCCATGTGACAGTGTCAATAGGGTGCGTGGCTGTATAATTCTCCCACCATGATGCTGCGGGTCCATCAAGCTGATGTGCGGCAAAACGCACTCTTTCCGCATCTGTGCATCCTGCAGTGGTCAACTCCCTTCCAACTTTGCGGAGCCAATCATCTGCAACAATCGGCTCGGTGCTACTGGAAAACACCGGCGGGTTTAGCCTCAAGAAACGGGCTAAGTGATCAACAGGTGGTGGTGGCGGTGGGTTGTTGTTGTTGTTGTTGCCTTGGTTCTGCACTAGCACTTGCATCAGGGCATTCTGTTGCTGAATCAACTGGGTGATCTCCGGTGGGAAAACAAATCCGGGGTCGCGTCTCGGAGGCATCTGATAGGTTTAGAAAAGATGAGAGTTGAGAATAGAATGAGGTCTAGAGGGAAAACACTACCCATATGCTCATGAGACTAATACAATCAATATCACTCAATCAATTCAAACAAGGCAAAACAATCGATCTAACTAGCGTTACAAAGTGCTCGAACTATACTATTAAATGGGGGGAAACTACTACTGATATGGTGGTCTACTAGAAATTCTGATCCGTTGAAGACTCCATGATGTCTACTCCAGCTTCATCAACAAAGTCATCTTCACTTGGTTCCGAGTCAGTGTCGTCGATGATGATGTAGTTGTCCGGACAAGTGCATTCGTCAACTTCTACTTTTGGCACTGGATTTCCCATGAATACTCCTATCTTCTTCTCCAGGTCGTCATTCTTCCCTACTAGTGCGATGATTTCCTCCATATAATCCTCGCGTGTAGCCTTGATTTCTTCTTCCAGCTCCTTGATCTTCATTAGTGCCTTCTTCAGTTCTTCCTTGTCCATGCACATCTGGTTCTCCTGGCGACGAATATGTTGGTTCTGCTCCTGGATGAAAGCTGCAATTGATCCATCCTTCTTGGTTCTGATCATCTCCCATTGCGGGTCTCGGCGTCCACAAATCTGATAAATTGTATCCTTAAGCTCCTGGTGATAGACTTCTCCAATGCGTCCCATAGCGATGTGTGCGGCCATGCTCTTCCCTAAACTCCAGGTTGGTGCTTCGAAAACCAATCTTAGGGGTTCAGTAACTGGCACAACCGTCCTTCCTGGAATGAGAACTTGAATCTTCCAGCTCTCCTCTTCGGGTAATGTGGCGTTGTAGGTTCCGGTGATGCTTGGTATTCCTATGTTCAAGTACTTGGTGACTTCCTTCAAGTGTCGACCAAACGGCGTGTCTTCATCTGGTTGCATGAACTTGCTCCTTGCATCCGCCATTCCTAAAAGAGTAGAAAAAGGAGAGGGGTCAGAAATGAGAAGAGAGAAGCTTTCTAGGGCTTTAGCTTAGTGGTCGTGTCCTACAGTCAGCGTGTGCTCTGATACCAACTTTGTAGCGACCAGACCTCAAATGGTCTGTGCTGCTGTGCACCAGTGTCATCCCTGGATCAGTAATGCTGACACGCACAGTACAAATGGAGGATTTATAACAGAGTAGCAATCACACACTTATTACATAGAATATCTCCAAAGAGATTAAGTATGACAAACATGGCTTAAGGCCATCTAAAAACGATAACAGCGGAAGACTTGGAAGATAAGTGAGTCCATCAACTCCAGCGGCATCACTGAGTTAAGACCACGACCTAAGGCACCTTACTCGTCGTCTGAAAAGTCTGCAACATGAAACGTTGCAGCCCGAAAACGGGTCAGCACATAGAATATGCTGGCAATGTAACACATAGAGAATAATGAACAATGATAATGCTATACTACATGCATATATGGCTGGTGGAAAGCTCTATGGTTACAATTTTGCGAAAAAGCCAATTTTTCCCTACTGCAAAGGAATAAATTTTATTTAACTATCATGGTGGTTGCTAAACATTGAGAAGGTACCTCCAACTCAATCCCAATTAAGTGTCATCACTAACCCAACAAAATTAATTAAGAGTAACATGGTGATGAGATTCAAATGATAATCCAGGTACTAGATACTCAAGTTGTCCATAACCGGGGACACGGCTAACCATGATTAGTTTGTACACTCTGCAGAGGTTTGCGCACTTTTCCCCACAAGACTGGATCGCCTCCGTTGGATTACTCGCACTACATGGTGTTTGAGTAACGGATGACCGAGACACAGTCTTTCAGAAACAATCACTCTCTACTCTGGGTGGACCGGTACACCTACTTTCCCCTACATCTGCTAGCCCACCACTTCAAGAGGTCATGTAACCTACTCAGCTATGCTAGAGCCCATAATAGCTTGTGGCTGCACACGGAAGTTTCTAGCATGAATAATCTTATGATCCCTTTGAGCCTGGGTGGCGGACCTTATACATACAGACAACACTGGATTCTCCAGGTGCCTCAATCCACCCAGATGTGAGTTTTAGTTTCCACCTTAGGTAAACCATTATTAACAATCTCACATCTGTCATGAATTTCACTCAAACCCAATCCGCGTCTACGAGCATAGCATGGCAATAAAAATAGCAACGTAGAAGTAACTCCCAAGGGTTTGATAATAAAACAGGTAATAGGTACTACCTCAACTACTTCCCAAACCCACAGTTTAATTAGATCCTAACCATGCAATGTTTGAGGAATAGATCTAATGCAATAAAACTGGGTATGGAAGGTACATGATCAAAGTGTTACTTGCCTTGCTGATGATCCGCGAAACCTAGCGATTCGAAGTAACAAGCGGCACACTCCGGGTACTCTATCGCAAACAAACAAGCATACAATCAGTACTCAACTAATCCACAGGTAAAACTCGAATGAAAGATCCAACCAGGAAGTTCAACTTAAGAACTCCGGTTTGCAAAAAGAATCAACTCGAAAGAAGCAACGAAAGTCAAACGGCGAAAGAAATAAGCTTCGTTTACTAATCTGGATCTAGGGCAAATTTTACAGTAGCAAAAACTTCTTTGAGTAGGTTAAACAGAAAGAGAATTTCGAGACGAAACTCTAGGCGCTTGAATCGCCTGATTCCGATAAACGAGCAAAAAGTTAAACAGAAACGAAGATTCGATCAGAAATCGAATCTGAGATAATCGAAGAAAAATCCGTCGAAAAAAGAAAAACGGATGAACGGTTAAAGAACGGACGTTCGTTGATAGAGAAAAACCGACGAACGCGTTCGTTAAAACGAACGGTTCGGTGAACGCTCGCAAAATAACAAAACCGAAAAAACCTATCTAGGGTTTTTTTTAAACGAACGTTTTTTTTAAAGAAAACCGGCAACGGGCGAGGT